>NC_045615.1:33849469-34152500 GCF_009829155.1 Mustela erminea | reverse complement strand
GATAATCCTGTGAATAAAGGGAAGAGTTATGTATATTAGGTTTAAAAAAATGACACATAGAAACACCATTGAACTCAAGCTATTTCCCATTTGGCCCTTTGATCTACTTGAAAGAAAACATAACCATTACCTTTGCCGCACGTTCTCAATACCAGGGAACAGCAAAATGAAAACACTAACCAGCCCTTCAATTACCCATCACTACTGTCATCGTCACTTAATTGGCTGGCAGCTACTATCCATGCCTACAAAGTAAAATAAAATACATAACAAAATACAGCTTGTTTATGATACAAATCCAGTAGACAGAAACTGGAGTAGACTGAGAATAAGATAACCATGGTATCTTACTCTGCACAGTAGTTAATAACACAAGTTTAAACTTAAAAAGTTTAATCCAGATTCTACCCTTTGTAGTTTTGTGATCTTATACCACAAGCTTCTAGAAATTTATGTTCTTTAACTATAGCATGGGGATAAAACTACCTCATGGTGAGGTGGCAAAAATGAAATAAGATGGAATGACGAACTAAGTACAAAGCCCAGCATATAGTAAGCAGTGTGAGCTATGTGATAGATGGGGCTCATCTTCTGGTGAGTAATAACTCTGAGCACCTAGCAATACATCCACTACATATTAGAAAAGTTGGAGCACAGCGTTTAAGTTTTGTTCCAATTCTATAAGTACAAGGTCCTACTAATGTTAAAAGTACCAGGTAAGTAAACATATCTGCTAAATTTTCCTATGGCCATTATCCTCCTATTAGACATGAAATCCCACAAGCCCAATGCACTATTTTTTGGTCACCATAAAAATTTATTTTAGGGGTGCCCTTTAATTATTCAAGATAGAAAATTATTTATTAGGTAACATTGCAATTAAAGAGTCTGAATTCATAAATCCATATAAATTATACATTTATAAACAATGAATATATAAATTAACTTACAATAACAAGTTCACGAAGAGAAAAATACAAAAGAACTCTTGTTCCAGAAGTGGATTCTGTGTATGAATATGACCTACATTCTTCAGACATTAGGAAAAAGCTTTATAAACTTAAATAAATAACAATTTAAGTTTAAACATAATCCTAGCAGAAGTCCCATAATTTGAAGTTCTCGGTTAATTGCTAAATCATAAAAGATACTGCCCTTAATTCAGAAAAACAACTAATATAGAAAATTTTCACTCCTTCTAAATTGCTACTACTACAAACCTCTCAAAGGGCTTATCAAAATAAATACCAGGGGAAAAATAAAAGCTAATATTGAGTTCCTACTCTGTAATCCCCAAGGAGGGAAAAAAAAAAACAAAAAAAAACCAAAAAACATGACTTACTGTCAAAGCCTGAGCAGTGTTCTGGTAAATCAGATGTTTAATTTTAATTCTACTTCAGAAGACTGAAGTTTTATCGCTGACTTTCTAAACAATCTAGAGCAGTGTAATTAGTTGGGATTGGCTAGGCTCAGGAAACAAAAGACCCTGAAGTACATAATTTCTCAACCAAACAGAGTCTACTCTTCACATAACAGTCTGAGATGGATACCCTGGACAGCAAGCAGCATTTCTCTTTGTGGTGATTTAAAGTCCCAACTCTTTCCACCTTGGGTCTCTGTGATTTTCCATGGCCTCACAGTAGCCTGCACCCAGACAACAGAAAGGTGGAAAGCAAGTCAAGGGGGAACGTGCTTGTTAAAGCCATGACCTGCAGAAGGCACACATCATTTCTGCCAACATTCCACTGGCCAAAATTGGTTCACAGAGCCATACCTATGCCAAAAGTGTTTGGGAAATGAAGCCAGTTTATGTGGTAAGGCAACAGAAAAGGATAAAAATGTTGCTGGGGAAGAGGAAACAATCTCTGCCACAGGCAAGTCAACTAATCTGTGCCTCTGGGCTCCTTCACTTATAGATGGGTAAAATTATTTACATCCACATACCAATATGGAAAGTTTGTGAATATGTATACCTATGAAGCACTTGGAGTTCCATGGAAAAGTACTGTGTATCAGTTGCGAATATAGTGCTATTGTTTATACCTCTGCTATGTTGTTGTTAATTTGAAATGTTACATGGGTTAAATGTTATATTGGGTTAAGTAACAGTATAGAATGTAGAACTTTCTACCAAAAAACATTACCAAAAGCACTATGTTAAATGCAATAAACAGATGAACTAAAAAAAAAAAAATTAAAAATTAAATTTTAAGAACGAAGAAACTTGGACCACAGAGTGTCTAACCCATTCCTACTGAAAATACATGTGACCTGTCCAGGTTCATCTTGCAGGTGTGTGCGGCTCCAAGGTTTGTGCTCCTTCTGCTACACCAAGCTTTTCTCAAGAATGACAGTAATGACGAGTGATGACAACATCTAACAGTGCTTTGAGTAGTTAATATTTGATGGTGGGTGATCTGTACAGGAAAATGCACAAAAATTCATAATTTTGCATGAAATATTAAGAAAAATGTAAAGCCTCCAAATGCATGATAAACAAGGAATCCTAGTTTTAAAGATTGCTTTACAAATTAACGGTTTCTTTTATTCTTTTCAAGCGCTCTGTAAGGGAGGCACCTGGGTGGCTCAGTCATAAGTATTTGCCTTTGGCCCAGATCATGATCCCAAAGTCTTCGGAACAAGGCCCTGCATTAGGCCCCATGATAGGTGGGAAGCCTGCTTCTCCCTCTCCCATTCCCCCTGCCTGTGTTCCCTCTCTTGCTGTGTCTCTCCCTGTCAAATAAATAACTACAATCTTCAAAAACAAAACAAAACAAAACAAAACACCCTGTAAGAAAGTAGTATGGTATTGCCTTCATTCTACCAGTGAGGAAATGGAGGCAAATGTTAAATGACTGGTTGAACTTCCCACACCAAAAGTGGTGGAACCAGGACTTGCACACATATATCAAGACCATACATCCTTCACTCTTTTATGAACACCAGTTTATCTGGCATTGACGAAAATATGTTTTGTAGTTATATTTTACTTAAAATTACTTTTATATAAATACATTGCTTAAAATTGATGTAAAATCATCTGGATCCTTTTTGACAAGATTTCCTAGAAATGTCTTAGGAATTTTAAAAACAGTTCTCCAAAAGCCTTTTAGTTCCTTTGTAACCCCTATCTGCCTGGTGGTAAAATGTTTTCTAAATGAGCCAGCTATCTGCAACTCACTAAATAGGGCAGTAGCCTTTCCAATGCAGACAGAGCAAAGCACACTCTGTCTCCATCCTACAAGAGCAAAACTGTATGGGCTATGAAGTGGTAAATGTTGCAGTAAAAATGAAAAAGAAAGTGATGACAAGAAAAGGAAAGATGGAATTTTTCAGCAAAATGTTACTTTCAGGCGTATAGGAGTATTTCATCGACTAAACTGATTATATTTCATTTAAATGAAATATTTAGTTTCTAATGTGAAATAACTACTATGCCAATCATACCCAAATGAGTGTCATTTGGATGAATAGTGGGAGATTTTGAATATGTATAAAGATGGGACAAGAGAAGTTAATAATCAGGAAATATTCGTGAAATGAATGAAATTGATACTGTCCTAAGTAATATAATCTTAATTTGATTAAATGACAAGATAACTACAATTAAATCTTAGTATTGTGATTGATAGAGATGTTATCTAAATAGGGTGAAAAAATGAACTTATTTGAAAAGCTCAAATTATTAATATTTCAAGATACTAATGTGTTATTGAAGACATTTGGAAAAGTTTTAATAGAATTCAGAATGTCAGTTCTTATTGACATATCTCAAATTGTCCAATTATCTCTTTCACTTCTGCCAACTCAGAGGTCCAAGTTACTATCATCTTTGGCCTGGGCTAGCATAACAGCCTTCTAATTAATCTCCTGGCATCTAGCTTTGCTCTCCTGCAATCTTTACTGCAGTCAGAGTTATCTTTTCAAAATGCAAATCTAACAGTGTCAGTTCTTCCTCAAATCCTGTATGGTTTCCAGTTGCTCTTGGGGAAAGAGACCGAAATGCTCAACATGGCATATCAGGCTCCGCAGCCTACCACATTCTAGCTCCCCATTCTCATCTCAAAATCATTTCATCCATGCCCTAATTACAAGTACTTCTTTCAAATGCCTACAGTGTCACGATTCCTCCCATTCCAGGGTTTTTGCATAATCTATACCCTTTGCTATGCACACTGTTCCATGACCTCCCTCAGCCACTTACACATAACTAACAATGATCAATTCTTCAGGTCTCACTAGAAACAATATTCTCAGGAATACTTTTTGTTATTTCCCCAGGCTATTCTTTTTCTTCTTGTTATTACTCTTATATGTTCTTGTGGATTCATGTTCCTCTCCACTGAATATGTATGTATCTCAGTTTTTAACTATATATTCAGTTGTATGAGTATTTGATTAATACCTGTCTCCTGTCCCCATACTAAACAAAATGCCCCCTAAGATCCTAAACTCTGTGAATATGTCTATTTTTGTTCACATTGTATCTACATCTTTAATCAGTCTGGACACATCATCAGATTTCAGTAGCTATTTTTTCCTTTTTTTAAAGATTTTATTTATTTCTTTATTTGTGAGAGTGAGGAAAGGGGTAAAAGGGGAGGGAGAGGGAATCTCAAGCAGATGCCCCACTGAGCAAGGAGCTGAGAGAGGGGCTCCATCCCATGACCCTGAAATAATAACCTGAACTGAAATCAATAGCCCAACACTTAAGCAACTGAGCCACCGAGGCATCCTAGAATTCAATAGATATTTCTTTGACAACTGACAGAAAGCTTTAACAAAAAATGATATAAAATATAAAATAACAAATCTGATTTTTGTTTTGAGTTTATATTCAGATAAAATGTTCTCTTATATTCAGCAAGTGGTTTATATTCAGGTAAAAAGGTATTTGTATTGACTACTCTACTGTTGTTATATTCTAAGAAATGTATGTACCTCTCATAAACACGTGCCAATACCATCAGCCTGAGATTCATGGTGCAGACAATGGAACCACTGGGATTGTCCCTATCACAGGCAAAGTGAACAAAAGATTCAGCCTTGAATTCATACCTTCTCAGAGCTCAATCTGAATGAGACACCACTGGCCGTTAGATCCAATGCCAAATCCCCTTGAAGAAACTGTGGTGCTATATTAAATCCAATATGCCACTTATCCGTGTTTTCAATAGGCGACACTCAAAATTTAGACCCCTTTGGATCCCATTCTTTATCCTTCTATCATTCCCAAGTGGCTTCGCATGTGCTTGAGCACCGTGTATTATCCTTTCTTTTCCCCCAACTCTGCCTTCCACAGCCATTTCTCACATCTGCTGCCAAGGTCATTATGTCAGGGAATTTCTCCTCTACTTCTATTCATTAACTGAAGACTGGCTCTGTTTTAAAAAGAATGTCTTTTTTCCAGGCCTCTCAAATATATTTCAGGCTTTCCCACTGATGCTTATTCAAGCAGTATCTATAATGACTATGCACACATGTTCTCTTTCAGTCTACTGTGGTATAAATCCAAACACTCACACATCATAATTTGTTGACCTTAAGAATCTGAATGAAGCAATCCATATGCAGTTCATAACACAGGTCCTAAAATGTAATATTAGCATTCAGACAGTGTAGAATAATACTATCATTCCAGACCATTACTACCTCACTCTTGTTACTATTAATAAAAAAAAATAAAATAATAAGACCTGATCCATGAGGCTAATTTAATTTGGGTGCTATGTCTTGCTCTTTGCTTTCGATTACAGATATTGTAGTCATTATTTCTTTCACTGAACCACTGATGTCTGTCTCAGTGGGCCTTCTACCTTTAACTTACCATCTTTTTGAGTGACATCAGTATCACATTTGTTGATATATGCAATTATTGAACTTGTCACTTCCTTGATGTAGTCATCTCTAGTGATTTATTCTTCCAAAAACTATACTTGATTAGTGTTTTCATGCAAGAATTCATTTCTGGCATTTCTCAGAAAGTTAATATTTTACAAAATCCCTCAGTTCATGAATTAGAAAAATGAGAAAACATATTGTAATTCTCTTAAAATAATTAAAACTTAGTGATCAACCTAGAGATAATTTTCTTTGAAGGTATCTATTGATATAAAGTCAAAAGCAAAAGTGGGGAGGAAACACTGGCACAGGGAGTAAAAACTTAACATTTTTGGGAACCAGGAAAAGAGCAGGTCACAATCAAATCATTCAAACTAGCTTGCAGATGTTGCTGTGTTATAAGTGCGTTTCATGACAGTATATAATACTAGCAGTGAGTCACCCTTGCAAATAAAATGCATCATCAATAGCCTTCTCACATATGCTTATGATGGAGAAGGATGAAAAAACAGGATACTTATCTTAATAAAAAAATTTAAAGAACCTACAAAATCATACCTTTTCTTGACTTCATCTGAGATCTGAGTTTGGAGGGTTCCTAAAATTCTACTATAAAAGTTCTTGATATATTCATTAATGATTTCTCATACTACTCAAGTCAATGGATATCTTTTTAAATCTCTTTAAAATCCTTTCTTAAAACATTTTTCTCTCCGTTTAATTAAAATAAAGTCTCCTTTTAATATTTTTATCTCTTCTGGCACTTAAATTTAGATTTCTCTAGGTTTATTTGGGGATCTCTTCCCTTTTTTATTATATACAGTCTTCTTAAGTGGGGAGGAACTTGTAACAACCAGCACATGGATCTTGGCAGACCCAATTCATACTTGCAACACTAAGTAATACTCCCTACCAGAGGTTTAACTCATTTGCAAAACCAAGTTATGGGCACACTCTGACCAGGGAACATGGTGGGATACAAAGCTGCCTGATTTGGATCCTTGAACAAGGAGTTTTGCCAGCCCTGGAACTAGATTTTCCCATGCCCAGGCAAGGAGTCCAATCACAGCCCCATCCACTGTGGAAAGGGCTTCCAGTCCCATCTGACCAGAAACATTGGCGATAACTGCTAGAAGCAGTATAATCCAGTGGGACTTGAGCTGAGAGGCAGGTGCGCAGAGCTGATCACCTCCAAAACGAAGTCACTACTGGGCATGGACCATTCCTGTTCTATACATAGCAAGAGGATTAATCATAGCCCAAGCTAAGGGTAATTCCAGGCTCATCGAACCAGAAAGCCCATTTAGAAAATTGAGAGTAGCCGAAATGGCCCCTCCCACTCCTGCCCACGGCTAGGAGACAAATGGCAGCCTCACATACTGTGAAGAGTATCTTCCAGCACCATCACACTGGAAAGTCTGGCAAGAACTCCTGTAAGATATGAGACCCTGACAGCACTTGATCTGAGAGGCAAGAAAGCAAAGCTGATAGTCTGCAGAGGAAAGCCTGTGGCCCTGTTTGATTAGGGAACTTGCAGTATGGGTCGACTTGAGGTAAAACAACAAAGAGCTTGCCCAGGTTTAGGGCTAATTGTCTCTACCTTAGATGAGGAAATTCAATTTGTAGCCTGCTCATCACTGAATACAGTCTTCAGTCTGTCTGACCATGGAATGTAACCAGAGCACACAGGAAGCTGCATAATCTACTCACAAAATTAAGTACAGTGGCGCTTAACCAGAGAGCACAGGCCATGGCGTCCCTCATTTGCAAAAGAAAACTGGTGGGGTCACCTGATCGAGGGAATTCAGTATACACTCTGGTTTAATTTGGGTCCAAAGACAGTGAGCTATACAGGCCCTGGGTCTCATCCTAATGCCCCAACAGAGCAGGGAAGCTAATTCATAGTCCAAGCTCCTACTGCATAAAATAGCTCCTAGTCCTAAACCATGGACTTGAACAACACTATAGACCAAATGGACATATGCAGAACATTATATCAAACAGCAGCAAAAGAAAGGGATAAAGTACATAGGTTCTCAAGTGTACTCAGAATAAAGATTCTCAAGTACACAGGGAATATTTTCTAGAACAGACCATATGTTAGGCCATGAAACAAAGTTTTAGCAAATTCAAGAGACTGAAATCATACCAAGTATCTTTGACACAATGGCATAAAGCAATAAATCAATAACAAGAAGAAATACAGAAAATTCATAAACATATAGAAATTAGACAACACTCTCCTGAACAGCAAATGGATCAAAAAAGAAATTAAAGGGGAAATGAAAAAGTTTCTTGAAACAAACAAAAATGGAAACACAATGTCCCAGAATCTGTAAGGTGCAGTGAAAGAAATTCTAAGAAGAAAGTTCATAGCAATAAACTCCTACATTAAGGAGTGAGACAGATACCAAATAAACAACATAAGTTTATTCAGTAAGGAACTAGAAAAAGAACAAACAAAGAACAAAGTTGGCAGAACAAAGAAAATAACAAAAATTAGATAAGAAATAAATAAAATATAGAACAGAAAAACAATGGAAAAGAATAATAAAACAAAGAGTTAGTTGTTTGAAAAGACAAACAAAATTAACAAGCCCTTCATTACAATAATAAAAAAGAGAGAGAGAGAGAGAAAAGACCTAAATCAGCAAAAGTATTAGTTAAAAGTTAGTATTATAACTGATACCATGGAAAGTTGAAGAATCTTAGAAGGATACTACAAACAACTGAATGCCAACAAACTGAACCACCTTAAAGAAATGGAGGGAAAAAAATCTTAGAAGCACACAATTTATAAAACTGTATCTAGAAAAAACAGAAAACCTGAATAGACCAATTACTAGTAAGAAGATTGCATCAGAAATCAAACATCACCCAACAAAGAAAAACCTAGATGACTTTGCTGGTGAATTCTGCCAAACATTTTAAGAAGAATTAATACAAATCCTTCTCAAATTCTTGCTAAAATTGAACAGGAGTGAACAGTCCCAAACTCATTTTGTGAAGATAGCATGATCCTGATACCAAAGCCAGAGAAGAAACTACTAGAAAAGAAAATGATGGGCCAATATCATGAATGAATATAGATGCAAAAATTCTCAATTAAATACCAGAAAACTGAATTAAGCAGCACATCAAAAGGATCATTTGCCATGACCAAGTGGGATTATCTCTGGGATGCAAGAATGTTTCAACACACACAAACCAATGTGATACATCACATTAATAGAATGAAAGTAAAAAATCATATGATCATCTTTATAGATACAATAAAGCATTTTGACAAAATTCAACATCCATTTATTTTTTATAAAAAATAATAAATTAGACATAGAGAGAAATATCAAAATAATAAAGGCAACATATGACAAGCCCACAGCTATCCTCATACTCGATTCTGAAAGGTTGAAAGATTTTCCTTTTATATCAGAAATAAATCAAGGGTGATGACTTTCATCATTTCTATTCAAATAGTACTAAAAGTCCTGGCTAAAGCAATCAGAGAAGACAATAAATAAAAGGTATCAGAATTTGAAAGCAAAAAGTAAAATTGTCTACACTTGCAAATAACAACATATTATACTAAAAAATCCTGCAGACAACTAAAATACTTTAATCAATAAATTTAGTACAGTTGAAGGATACAGAATTAACAGAAATCGTCTATATACTAACAACAAATCTTCTATATACTAACAACAAATTTTCTAAAAGAGAAACAATGAATAGATCTCATTTATTAATAGCATCAAAAGCAATAAAATACTTAAGAATACATTTAGCTAAGGAGGTAAAAATATCTACCCTGAAAACTATTAAGACATTGTTTAAAGAAATAAAAGAAGACACGAACAAATGAAAATGTATCCTGTATCCAATGGTTGGAAGAATTAATATTATTAAAATGTCAATATTACCTTAAGCCATCTATAGATTCAATGCAATCCCATCAAGATTCTAACAGCGATTATTAAAGATGTATACTCAAAGTATACTTGAAGAGAGCACAGGCAGTAATGTCTCTGACAATGGCTGTAGCAAGATTTTTCTAGATGTGTCTCCTAAGGCAAGGGAAACAAAAGCAAAAATAAACTTGAGACTAAATTAAAATTAAAAGCTACTGCATAGCAAAGGAAACCATCAACTAAACTAAAAGAGAACCTATTGATTGGAGAATGACATATCCAATAAAGCGTTAGCATACAAAATATATAAAGAAATTATACAATTCAATACAAAAAAAATTCCAATTTAAAAATGGGCAGAAGACAAGAACAGACCTTTTCCCAAAGACATATAGATAGCCAACAGGCATGTGAAAAGATGCTCAATATCACTAATTATCAGGGAAATGCAAATCAAATCCACACCAGGTATTCCCTCACACCTGTCAGAGTGACAAAAATAAAAAACTCAAGAGATAACTAGCATTACCTAGGATGTGGAGAAAGAGGAACCCTTGTATACTCTTGGTAGGAATGCAAACTGGTACAGCAACTGTGTTCCTCAAAAATTTAAGAATAGAATTACCATATGATACAATAATTCTACTCCTGGGTATCTCCCCAAGGAAAATAAAAATGATGGAAGTAGCTTATATGTCCATTGATAGGTGAATGGATAAAGAAGATATGGTATCCATTTACCTATTAGTCAGTCATAAAAAAGAATTAAATCTTGTCATTTACAACAACATGTATGGATCTAGAGGGTATAATGCTAAGTGAAGTCCATCAAAGACAAATACCATATGATTTCACTTACATGTGTTAAGAAACAAGGCAAATGAACAAAGGAAAAAATAAACAAACTCCCCAAACATAACAAAACAAAACAAGACAAAAGACTTTTAACTATAGAGAACAAACTGGTAGTTAGCAGAGGGTAAGTCAGTGGGGGAATGGGTGTAATAGATGATAGTATGCTTAACATGATAAGCTAGGAGTAATGTAATAATAGCAGAAAAACTAAATAACCCAATTAAAAAATGGGCAAAAGAACTGAATAGGCATTTCTCCAAAGAAGATATAGGAAGGATAATAGGTACATTAAAAAATGCTCAACTTCACTAGCCATTACAATATTGCAAATTAAAACCACAATAGAGTATCACCTCATACCTGTGTGAATGTCCATCATAAAAACACAAGAGATGACAAATACTGGTATGGATGTAGAGAAAATGTAACTCTTGTGCATTGTTAGTAGGATTGTAAATTAGTATGGCCACTATGGAAAATAGTATGGAGGGTTCTCAAAAAACTAAAAATTAAACTACCGTATGATATAGCAATTTGACTTCTGGGATTATATCCAAAGGAAATAAAAACACTAACTTGAAAACATATCTGCACCAGAAGTTCTAAGATTATTATTATATATAATAACCGAGACACGAAAGCAACCTAAATGTCCACTTATGAATGAATGGATAAAGTTGTGAAATACTCATACACACACATACACACAATGGAGAATAAACCATAAGAAAAACAAGGAAATTCTACAATTTGCAAGATTAATTGATGAACCTTGAAAGCAATATACTAAATTAAATAAGTCGTACAGAAAGAAAGAAAAATTCTTTATGGTATCTGATCTAAAAACAAAATGAAACAAGGGCACCTGGTTGGCTTAGTCAGTTGAGTGGCCAACTCTTGATCTCGGCTCAGGTTTTGATCTCAGGGTCCTGGGTTTGAGCCCGACATTGGGCTCCCTGCACAGCATGGAGCTCACCTCAAATAACAAATGAACAAAAACAAACAAAGGCTCATAGAAAGAGATCAAACTTATAGTTACCAAAAGTAGATGGCATGAGGCGGGGCAATTGGAGAAAGTCTAACAGCACAAACCTTGAGTTTTAAATAAGTACTTGGGATGTAACATACAACGTGATGACTATAGCTAGCTTGTTCTATGAAAGTTAAAATACTAAATCCCAAGTTCTCACCATAAGGAACTTTTTCTTTCTTTCTTTTTTAATTGTATCTATATGAGAAGATGAATGTTAGCTGAACTTATTAAGGTAATCATTACACTATACATCTAAGTCAAAGCATCTTGCTGTATGCCTTAAACTTACAATGATGCATGGCAATTATGTATCCATAAAACTGAAAAAGTAAATTGTAACATATTTACCATAGTACACTTACTATTTTCAGTAAATTTCTACTTATGTCTCTGTATCCAGTTTCCTTCCTCCTTTTATGTAAGTTGACTTATAATTCATAATAATAAATCAATCTTAAATGTACAGTTTAATGATTTTGCTTCCTCTTGAATTTATATAAATGGAGTCATACTTCTTTGCTGATCATAATGGTTGCTGTGCAATAGTACATATATATATATTTATGAATTTATCACATTATGGTTATTTATTCACCTGAGAAAAGACATTCTTTTGCTTCTATTCTTTTGGTTACTAGGAATAAGACTTCTGTTATTTATTCTCATAGAAGTCTCCTATTTAGGATGCATGCTTTCACTTTTCATTTCATTCCTGAATCAAAGTATGATTTTTAACTGGAAAAAAAAAAAACCTGTTAAAATACTTTCCAAAGTAGTTTTCCCATTTTACAGTCTCATTAACATTATATGAAAGTGTCCCAACTACTCCATATTTTGGTGATCCTTGTATCCTTACTATTGTCTCTTTTTCCTTTAAATTTTAACCATTGTTATGGGTATGTAGCAATAATACATATCATTTTTGGTGAAATTCTATTGAAACTCTTTGATATTTTAAAATTCAAGTTTCCCTTTTATTATTGGATTTAAAGTATCCTTTAAACATTTTAGATATTTTTATCAAAAAATGTTGCAAATATTATCTCCCAACATGTGCTTGATATTTTTAAGTGGTTTTTCAAATTCCAGAATTTTAAGTTCACTTTAACCACTCTTTTATGATCATTATCCTCTTTGTGCTGTAAAAAGTTTTGTCTAACCCAAGTTATCATAGATCATATAGTATCATAGATCATGTACAATAGATCACTCTCGATTCCACAGGGTTTTTTTTTTTTAATTTTTTATTTAATTTTTTATTTTTTATAAACATATATTTTTATCCCCAGGGGTACAGGTCTGTGAATCACCAGGTTTACACACTTCACAGCACTCACCAAAGCACATACCCTCCCCAATGTCCATAATCCCACCCCCTTCTCCCAAACCCCCTCCCCCCAGCAACCCTCAGTTTGTTTTGTGAAATTAAGAGTCACTTATGGTTTGTCTCCCTCCCGATTCCATCTTGTTTCATTGATTCTTCTTCTACCCACTTAAGCCCCCATGTTGCATCACCACTTCCTCATATCAGGGAGATCATATGATAGTTGTCTTTCTCTGCTTGACTTATTTCGCTAAGCATGATACGCTCTAGTTCCATCCATGTTGTCGCAAATGGCAAGATTTCATTTCTTTTGATGGCTGCATAGTATTCCATTGTGTATATATACCACATCTTCTTGATCCATTCATCTGTTGATGGACATCTAGGTTCTTTCCATAGTTTGGCTATTGTGGACATTGCTGCTGTAAACATTCGGGTGCACGTGCCCCTTTGGATCACTACATTTGTATCTTTAGGGTAAATACCCAGTAGTGCAATTGCTGGGTCATAGGGCAGTTCTATTTTCAACATTTTGAGGAACCTCCATGCTGTTTTCCAGAGTGGCTGCACCAGCTTGCATTCCCACCAACAGTGTAGGAGGGTTCCCCTTTCTCCACATCCTGGCCAGCATCTGTCATTTCCTGACTTGTTGATTTTCGCCATTCTGACTGGTGTGAGGTGATATCTCATTGTGGTTTTGATTTGTACTTCCCTGATGCCGAGTGATATGGAGCACTTTTTCATGTGTCTGTTGGCCATCTGGATGTCTTCTTTGTAGAAATGTCTGTCCATGTCCTCTGCCCATTTCTTGATTGGATTATTTGTTCTTTGGGTATTGAGAGTGCAGTGTCGATTCCACAGTTTTTAAAGTTTTGGCTTTTATGTTTGGGTCTATAATCCATTTCAAATTAATATTTTTAATTAATGTTAATTTTGGTCTGAGGTCGGTATTGAGATTTTTTTTTTAACTCCTATTGGAATATCTAGTTGTCATAAGCCATATGTTGAAAATTTTCATTTTTCATTTTATTAAATTGGTAGTTTGGTTGAAATAAATTGAGTATATACATATACATATGTATGTATTTCTGGACATTGTTCTGTTACATTGAAATATTTTTTTAGTTGTAAGCCAATGCAGGTATTTTGATTAACATAACTTTATAATTTTTTAAATGAAAATGGCTTAACTTTGTGATAGTCCATTGCTATCTCCAGTTACAATCTGTAAGTGCTTTCATTTGTGGTCTACGTCAATATAAATATCTGTTTTCAAAAGAAGAAAATCGGTATTAAAATATCTGTCTATTATGTATAGCTGTGCAATCCTCCTAGAGAAGAACATTCATGGTTGCCAGTCACATCTGGCTCTACTCTTGCACACCTCCCTAACCCCAAATTTGGGCTTATGCAGGGCTTTTTTTCCCCTCAACTCATAAAATACCTGAAATTCAGAAAGTATTTTACACAAATTTTTGATGGTTGGGTTTTTGTTCCTGTGTGAAAATAAGATTGTATTATGTCTATATAAACAATTCTTAGAAGATGACACAATGCAGGGGGTTTTTGAGCTTTTAGATTTTTGCTGTTTTCTATCTCTTCATTATGCTTTTAAAAAAATTCATGTATATTTCATACACTTGCTTTTTCTCTCCCTATGCATAGAGTTTTCTCAGTCTCAAATTTATTTCCCTCTCTGCTTTCACATTCCCCTCCTTCAGGATTATGTTTCTTTGAAATTACTATACTATTCTTTTTGTCTTTCATGTAGAAAGACCCCACAGCTTCCTAAATCTATCATTCATAATACTGATACCAAAATTTCTAATTTACTTCTTCTACTTCTCTCATTCTTAAAATTCGCTTTCTCTCCACTGGGTCCTGATATGTCTACTAATTAATCTTCCATTATTCAGAATCTTATCTAGCAGTCCTAATTTTCTTATGCTTACTTAGTAAACTCTGGTGTGTAGAAAAGAAGCTGGTTTTTTAGGACTTCCAAATATGCATGAAAATCTCCTGTCACACACCCACTTGTACCAAGCTGTGCTGGTTATATAGCTGTTTTCGCTTCACTTCTAGGGAATATCTGAATATTCCATCCTAAGTTGCTAGAACCTGCAAGCCTACCAATTTCCATTTTCTTTCTCATGAATTCCAAAACAATAAATTTTCACACTCCAAAAAATGGTATCATACTAGGCATCTTAAGTTATTTCCATAGGTTAAATTATGTGTGTGTGTGTATATATATACGCACACACACTTGTTTTTTGTTTTACTTGTCACTGAATTATACTTCTTGATGTACTATATGGTGTTTATTTCCATGCCTTAATAGAAATTCTTCATTATTTCCTCAAATATCAGGTATCATACACACACATACCCATACACACAATGGAAACTGTGTTCTTATTTTTCTTGATTATTGCCCTTCATGTTCAGATTGTTGTATTTTTACACACACAGCTTAATCACTGTTTTATACTGTATGTTAAATATCACCTACCTTTTTGAGCTTGTATGATTATACAGGCAATCATTCACCTCTGACATATTTGTTATATAACTCACTCAATTCTGATTTTTGCTTATGACTGATAGTTTTTGTTGTCCTCTGCAAGTTTATGACTTTAATAAATTCATCTGCAGTTACTTTCATTTCTGTCTGATGTATTTTCACTTCTCATTTCACATCTCTCACCCCTTAAAATCTCACTGTTATTGATTTCCTCCTCTTTACTGACACTTTCTCCTTTCTCTGAAATTTTAGAACAGAATTAAAACAGCTTTTAGCTGATTGGCTTTTTAAAAACCAAGTATTTTTGAAGCACCTAGGTGTCTCAGTCGGTTAAGCATCAGCCTTCGACTCTGGTCATGATGGGAGATCCTGGGATTGAGCCCCACTCGGGGCTCCCTGCTCAGCAGGGAACCTGCTTCTCCCTCTGCTCCTTCCCCTGCTAATGTTCTCTCTTCTCTCTTTCTCTAAAATAAACAAAACCTTTAAAAAAATAAATAAAACCCAGGATTTCCAGCAATGAATTTATTCTATTTTTATTCTTTGTTATTCTTCTCCTACCTTTGATTTCTCTCCTGATGAGCAGGCTTCTATTACCATCTATACACGTCTGTTCTTAAATATGTTCTCTTTTTCTAAACACATATCTTAATATGTCATTTACATATTTTCAGTGTTATTTAAATATATTACTTTCATTAATATTTCGGAGTCAGTGAGGGCAGAATTCAAATACTGCCTCCTATGTAAATTAAAACTGCTGAAACTTTAATAAATTTTTGGCTTCCTAATTGTATTCTCTTAAAAAGTGAGATAACATCACTTTCACAAGCTGTTGACAGGATACGAGGATTAAATATTTTAATATATATTATGTGCTTAACACAATATCTAGCATTACTCAGAACTTTAAAAATACCAGTTCTTTTTATTGGTAATATTTTAACTAAATCATTGCATTTTTAAATAAAGACAGTCATAAGAGATTAAAGAATTTAACATTCAATTTTTTTAAAGATTTTATGTATTTATTTATTTGAGAGAGAGAGACTGTATGGGCACGAGCCAGGGAGGGGCAGAGGGTGTGGTAGAGGGACAACCAGGACTCTGTGCTAAGCACGGAGCCCTACTTTGGGCTTGATTTAAGCATCCTGATGTCATACTTTGAGCAGAAACTAAAAGTGGGAGGCTTAACCAACTGAGCCACCCAGCCCCAAAGAACTTAACTAACGTCCTTCCTAAGAGAGTGAGGGAGACCATAGAAGGTGCAGGCTTCCCCCACAGAGCAGTAGCCCTATGCAGGCTTGGATCCCAGGACCCTGGGTTCATGACCTGAGCCGAAGGCAGATGCTTAACCGACTGAGACACCCAGACACCCTAGAAATTAACATTCTTGAAAGGAAGAATGGGCATAAAATTATCCACATAATTTTACTTTTAAAATGTATTTTATAATTAATTATTACTGAAATAATACATGCATATAATACTTTAATATTAAAGTAGCCAAACAAGTGGTTGATGAAAAGTAAAAATAATCCTTTCTTTTTTTTTTAATAACTTTTTATTCAAATTCTAGTTAGTTAACATACAATGTATTATTGGTGTCAGGGGTAGAATTTAGTGATTCATCACTTACATATAATACCCAATGCTGATCACAAGCATCCTCCTTAGTGCCCATCCCCATTTAGCCCATCCCCCACCACCTCCCCTCCAGCAACCCTCAGTTTTTCTCTATAGTTAAGAGTCTTTTATGGTTTGCCTCCCACTCTTTTTTTTCCCCCTTTTTTCTATGTTTATCTGTTTTGTTTCTTAAATTCCACATATGAGTGAAATTGTACAGTAATTGTGTCTAACTGACTTATTTCACTTAGCATAATATACTCTAGCTCTATCCATGTCATTGCAAATGGCAAGATTTCATTCTTTTTGATGGCTGTGTAATATTCCTGCATGTGCATGTATGTGTATGCATGTACACCACATCTTCTTTATTCACTCATCAGTTGATGGATGTTTGGCTCTTATCATAATTTGGCTATTATTGATAAACTACTATAAATATCAGGATACATGTGCCCTCTGAATCAGTATTTTTGTACCCTTTGGGTAAATACCTAGTAATTCAATTTCTGGGTCATAGGGTAGCTCTATTTTTAACTTTTTGAGGAACCTCCATACTGTTTTCCAGAGTGGCTGCACCAGTTTGCATTCCCACCAGCAGAGTAAGAGGATTCTCCTTCCTCTGCATCCTCACCAGCAACTGTTGTTTCTCATGTTGTTCATTTTCACCATTAGTTTATTCTATCCTGGTTCCCTTCATGACAGGAATAACTCGTCAGTTTCTTTTGTGTCTCATCAGAGATACTCTCTGTGTTCACAAATATCCATAGTATTCACTTTTATGTCTCAGGTAACCAATTATATACACAACAGTATATTCTGTATCTCACATATTATTTATATGTGTGAGTTATCTATGTTGATATATTTGACAGTGTCTGTGTTATATATGTTAATATATTTGACAGCTCTGCTCTTCAGACATAGGTGCACATATTTCCAGATAATCCTATGGACATACCTTGCTAACGTACTATTGGAAAATGTCTTGGGAGTCAAGATATAGTCCTAGGTTCTATTAGCACTTTCATATGCATATTTTTTAGAAGATTTTGAGAAACAAGTTTAATTTTAACCATATTAGTAAATACTAATCAGTAAACACTAAATATGACAAGACAAAAGATGAGGTATGCTGCACAAGCCAACATAAGGCAAAATATTTATTATTTTCACAAGAAATACTAGAAAATTATAATGAAGTAACACACTGAAGCACCCCTTGAAAAAACAAAGAGCACATAGAAAACTAAAAAGTAACAGATTTCAGAGAGTGATATTAGTTCAATCCTACTTTTACCAGTGCTTCTAAATATCATGCAAATTGCTCGTAATATCACTTTTTGTAGTAGTAAATCTGGCAATTATTTGAATCTTCAGAAACAATAAAATATATAAAACATAACATATTTATATTACAGATACCATAGAACCATTTTAAGAATGAATTAGATCTTACATAATAACAAAAGAAAGGGATACCAAAAAAAGATAACACTTATGAAAAAAGAAATTAGGGAGATATACAGATAAGTAATGTATAATAATAATACACATCTATCTTGGTGCATTTATAGAAAAATACTGTAAAGACTACACTTTCAAACTATGAACATTTGCCATCTGGATACAATGGGAAGTGAGTGTGGGAGTGTGAGATAGCATTGATTTTAATTTATGAACTACTTAGATTTTATGAGTATTATAACTTCTATAAAAGCTACATTTTGAGTTTTTCTCATACTATTTCAACCTCTCTTCATGCTATTAAATATAATTATGAATTTTATAGCTCTTTTCTGTTGCATAAAATTTCTAGAAATGACAGACTCCATTTTGAAACTCCATTTTCCTTTCTAACTAATAAACTCTTGAACTGGGCCAGAAGCAGCAATTGTTTTATAAGCAGTTACTCATAAAATTCAACAGAAAAACTGGCATTCGGACCATAAAACTATTGGTATGAACTTTATGAAGACAGAATAACTAATGCATAATACCAAGAATAGTTTTTTATGATAGCATCAATTAACTGTTGTAGGCTCTTTTTTCCCTCTTCTCTATCAAAATCACATAATTACCCCTCTACCTCCTTCTCACAAAAAAAAACCCTTGCTTTCTCCCCAAGAGTGGGACAGTTTTCTGGTTGCTATCTAAATCTGTGCTCCCCAAACTGTGATTCTTTGATCTGAAATACATACTGATCTGCCTCTCACTGTGGTTCTTATTTTTTGGGGCTGACACTGTACAATGACATTTTCACCTTTTTCCTCCTCAAGCATCCTTCATCCCTTATCAGGTTCAATTACATGATTTGAGCTGATAATTACCTCATATTTCACCATGAAAAGAGAAGCTATGAGATAGAAACGTTTTTATCTTTTTTGACTAAGACTATGAACATACTAATGTCTGCTTTTTTTTCTTTCTTCTCCACTATTTATCTTTTCAATGATCAGTTCATTCCTCCAGGTGAGCTGAATTCTCTTACCTTATCAAGAATTTATACCTTCATTATCCTTTCTTGATCCTTTATCAAAAATCTCATCCTCTTAAAAACAACTTATTTTAACATAGAAAAATGCAAATTTAATGCACTCCTTTAAAAGTTGCAAAGAGGTGGCTCAGTGGGTTGAGCATCTGGTTTTGGATTTCAGCTCAGGACATGATCTCAGGGTCCTAGACAGAGCCCTGCTTGTTGGGTTCCATGTTCAGCAGAGAGTCTACTCCTCTCCCTATGCCCCTCCCCCAACACACATGTGCATTCTCTCTCTCTCTCTCTCTCTAAAATAAATAAATAAATATATATATTTTTTAATGGAAAAAGAAGTCTCCTCTAAAGTCCAATAATATTTTACTAGACATTTCTTGTTGTTTTTCTCTTTAGAATCCATTTTCTTAGACAGCTAAAGCACCTTTTCAACATGATATGTATCTTCTTTATGGAAAATTTTTACCTATCTCCAAAAAAATAGCTGGGAAAGAATGTTGCTATCTCTCTAGCTTCCTCATTCTCTCACACAGACTCTTTCCTTTTTCACTCTCTAGTGTCTTCCTATAAATGTTATGCCAATTATTTCTCTTATATAGATTTGAAAGAATTGGATTTCTCTAGACCAGTTATTCACAAGAGTTTCCTGTTGAGGTGAGATGGCTCATAAGTCTTCAAATCTAGCTTCATTTTTTTTTTTTTTCCCATGTCAGAGTCTGTCCTTCTGTTGTCTCACTGACATATCCTTTCATTAATATATGGCATACCTGAAAGGCCATACCTCTTATATTTCTAAAAGGTTGCCAGATTTACAGTGTTCTACTGCCAGCTATAAGCAACTTCAGTTTCTTCAAAACGCAGTGCTAAGTGGCAAAGACCTTGCCTTCCAAAGCAATAATATATATTTTTTCAGGTGGTGTGTTTTTTGCTAGTGTTTTTCTCCTCTGGGCTCCCCTAAGCACTTTTTTACTTGCTCTCTTCAGGTTCTACAATTTTCATACATTATTTGATCCTAGCCCTAATCATAGCAATTTCCATTCAGAGTGGTTTCTTCTTAGAGAAAACAGTTCCAAAGATCTGACATCATTAGACCCCTGTGTATGGTCGTGCTTTTTTACTATGTTATTGCAAGTTCTTGCGGGACTTGATAAATACTCTGATTACCTGAATTGCTATGGAGAATATTTATATATAAATTATAATCTGAGGTCTCCTCATACTCCCAGTTTTCCTAAGAAAAAAAATATATGTTTTCTTTTTTGGGTTGGATTGTTTCCAAGAAAAGAAAGGTGACTTGGAACTCATTGTCCACTGTTTCTACTGGTAATACATTAATAGGTATTTGAACTCAATCCTGCATGAGGACAGGCCGGCTCTTATAAATCCTTGCAGAAAACTTTTTCCACCTACAGAATGAGCCAAGGCTAATTTTTTGCCTTTTTTTTTTTTTTTAAAATGATGGATGGTTTCTAGTTTTTCTTTATATCCAGTGTTCTAGTTTTTTCTGGGATTTTAGTTCCAACCTTTCTCTTTCAATAGATCAAGGTAATGAACCCTGTCTCTACTATTCATGAAAATCAAAATTGCTCAGATATAGTCTAGGCTCTAAGACAACTATAATTTTTGCAATAGCAAATCACTCTGTTTCAACTTTGCCTTTATTTTTGACCCCTAATGATAAAGATGACTCTACCTTTCTTCAAGTTTATTCTTTTGTCTAACTGAGATATAACCAACATGTAACATTGTTTCTGACATACAACATAATATTATGATATTTGTATATATTATGAAATGATCACCATGGTTATCCTTTTTTAAAATGTTGATTTTTTTCAGCTTTCTAAGCATTTTGCAGCAATTAGTCTTAATATGTAATTCTCGATATTACCCAAATTACAATCTCCAAATTCTTTCTAGCTATTTCAATCTGGATTCAATTTCAATCACTGGAAAAGTAACATTGTATTTTTCACAATCATTAATGACCTCCATTTATCAAATCAAATATATAAACTTAAATCTTTCCCATCTTCTTAATTGTAACTTTCCTGTATTATAGCTTTTATGGGAAACAAATAAACAAAAATCCTTAAGACTTCCCTAATACATTGATGGTCGATCTCAGTTTTACTGGGAAGATATCCTATCTAAAATTTTTAGGGATAAAATGGTAAACTTCTTTATTTTCTCTCTGCATATTGTCTCTGGAGGTAATTACTTCATTCTCTTGGATTTAAATGAATATAAATACTTATTTTAATGCATTTGCTATATTTTATAAGATTGCTGGAAATAATATACATATTGTATAGTAGGAAAATGATATTTTAATAATAATTTTTTAAGTTTATTTATTTATTTTAGAGAGAAGGAGATAAAGAGGAGGGGCAAAGGGAGAGGCCAGACATGGGCTCAATCTCAGGACTCTGAGATCATGACCTGAGGCCAAAACCAAAAGTCAGACACTCAACCGACTAAGCCACCCAGATGCCCCATTTTAATAATAAAATTTTAAAACCAATAAATGTCATTTTTACATCCTGCATGTAACCTTTGCACCTTTAGTATGAGAACCTATAAAATATATTATTACTTACATTAAGTCTTCAGAGTGTATTATACATTTCTTATTGTACGAAACAACAGAGAAATACTCCAATATGATAATCTTCTTATCTTAGTTATCAGAAAATATATAAACAATTCTATTGCTTCATCATTTTATGTGTTCAACTAGGGTCTTAACAAGAGTATTTATGCTTCTTCCTTAGGCATTCTGTTTCATTTATATAAGTGAGTAAACTTACTCTTCCATCACTAACACAGTCTTAAATACTTTCAAATAGGAAAGGGAAACTTTGAACTAAGGTAAAAACAATACTAGCTAACGTATGTTTGTGCCCCTGTTATACTGCCTATTAAATAACTCAAAATATCTAAAACAAGTATATTTGAACATATCTGAATATATTTGAAATATAAATCAATTTTATAAAGGTTACACTGATCTTAGGGGCGCCTGGGTGGCTCAGTGGGTTACACTGATCTTAAATTGTTTAAAGGTATTTTTTTTAAGGTTTTATTTATTTATTTGACAGACAGAGATCACAAGTAGGCAGAGAGGCAGGCAAAGAGAGAGAAGGAAGCAGGCTCCCCACAGAACAGAGAACCAGATGTGGGGCTCAATACCAGAACCCTGGGATCATGTCTTGAGCCAAAGGCAGAGGCTTTAACCCACTGAGCCACCCAGGTGCCCCTCTAAATTTGTTTAAAAGTAATGTGTGAGTACAATGAAATAAAACCCCGTAATTTACTTAAGTGTAAGTGAATTATAGTTAATAAAAGTGGCTAAGTTAGCTTATCTGACTGCTGTAATGTATCTCTCTGACACTTCTCCAAATTCAGCAGTCATGTAAATATTTAAACAGAAGAAACTCAAAAGTGCCACAATTTCAAGTTCTAGAATTTACCCACACATTACATCATTGCCAGGACCCCTGAATCACAATCAGTTCTCATATGAGAAAGAAGTCTATAAAAGGACTTTCAGGGGTTACCTGAGCTCCAGAAGAGCAAATTTAGAAGGGAGTAGTTAAAAAACAAATTTCTTTCGACAACAACAACAACAACAAGCCAGCAGACAGGTAGAATGAGACTAACTACTAGAGTAACATGCTACCATCTCTCTTGCCCTTTCTGCATCCATCATCCTCCACTTTCTATTTAAATTTAGGCAGGTGTATTGAACATGAATCACAGCAAACTCAGGTAGACAAGATATACAGTGTTATTTTTTATAACTCAACTTGATTTCTGACTATGAGTCTACATTCTTCAAGGCTGACAAGAAAAAATAAAAAGTCAACTTTTACTAGATTTATGCGTCCTTGCTTCTGGGATTTTGCCACCCTTATGGTGTCCTTTGCAATTTCAATTCTTAAATAGTAGTGTGGAACAGGTTGCTAATCTTCATTTTTATTTTTAAGCATTTATCTTTTCTGGTTCAATTGTCCTCTAATGTTTTTGCCCTATGCTTCAGGCACAGAATCTTCATTTTGTAACTTTGCATACGGTCCTATATGCTTGGGCACAACCTAGTTATTCGTTACAAGGGTTTTTCCGCCTGAATGGCAATTTGAATAGTTACCAAGACGAAAAGAAAAATAGTAACACAATAATACCTACTATGCATATTAGTATCTTGCTCATAATGAAACTAACATAATCTAAGAAAAATGCTTAAAAATACTTCAAAATAGGTGGATGCCAAACTGAACTCTCTTGCATATTCTGCCAACTCCACTGCATTTCTGGAGCTCTTATTCAGCTGCTCACTTTAACCAAAATGGACTCTAATCAGTGATTTCCACAATTTTTACTTTTACATATTGAACTGATTTTTTGAACTGATTTTTTAAAATATTTGAATGAAAATGCCAATATTTAAAAAGTCAAATAAGTACAAAATTTGTTTATATGGTAAAAAGCAACAGAATCCCCCTTTTTTTTGTTTTTTCTCACACTAACTCCAAATCCTACTGTCCTGATGTAGTATTTCTTAGTCTTTTTGCTTTGTCTGGTACTTTTGCCCAATTTCTAACATGTTTATGCAGTTCTTTGATGGATTTAGTACTCCATACCACTCTCTTTCTCCTCTCCTCCCTTCCTTTCAATTTATTTACATCATTCCTATCATTTATCTCAGTGGATGGAGTTTGGGCTATTGGGTTTAAAGTCTGTCTGTCGTGTGTTTGCAAGCTCAGGTGGAAGAGGGACTTGGCGGTATCAAATGATACCCTCACTGTGCAACTGAATTTCTGTTCCATTTCTCATTTCTCCTTTTAATGCATCCAATGTTCTGAGCTTCTCTATGGTTCAATAAAGATTAGTTATCTTTTTTAGAGAACTTCTCCTCATATGCTCTAGGCTAGGGTTTCCTCTTCTCTGCTCCATCTAGTTTATTTTTCTAGAATCTTTACCTTCCTACACATTTCCTCTTCTTCTTTTTTAGAAATCTTCGTTCTTCTGATAGACTCTCTCATTCTTGCTTTTTGCTCATTTTTATGAACACTAATGAAACAAGATATAAAAACAACTAGCACAAACAAAAATAAATAATAAACAACTTTCATAGTCATAATTTTAATGAGTTATCTAGAAAAAGATTATAAAAAAGTTTTTATTGATGTGCTTTTTGAACAGCAGTAACTCTTTAAAGGTCTCTTTAGCCAACTGCATTACACTTTCTATACCCTCCCCTCCATCGTAATTGAAAATGTTGCCATTTTATATGGCTTAAAACATAAGAATCCTTGCTATTTTATAATTATATCTCTATTGCTATAATTCTTCATAATGATTCAATGTGGAGTTATGTGGTTCAAGAAAGCTACTATCCAGAAACAATTTTTAAAATTATAATGAAAAGCAATTTTCATTTTAAAAATTATTTTATTTTATAAAATAATTTATTTTAAAATTATAAAATATTTATAATATTTATTATAAAATATTTATTTTATAAAAATAAAATAAAATTTAAAAAATAATGCACACAGTTAACAATTTCTAGTCTAGGTTATAATTCAAGTAGTATTATGCTTCATATCCTTCTAGACTACATTGTACAGGATTCCTAATTATTGCCATCTTTTTCACAGAAAAAGGTGGGTTTGGACTGTACATTTTTCTGTTTTGTTCTTGTTTTTGTTTTGTTTTCTTTTAAAGATTTTCTTTATTTATTTGAGAGAGAGAATGAGAGATAGCATAAGAGGGAAGAAGGTCAGAGGGAGAAGCAGACTCTCCACAATGCTGGGAGCCCGACATGGGACTCGATCCCAGGACTCTGGGATCATGACCTGAGCTGAAAGCAGCCGCTCAATCAACTGAGACACCCAGGGCCCCATTTTTCTATTTTTAAGCAGGGCTATTTCACATCTACACTTACGGTTTCCTTTGCAAAATAAGAAACTCTGAAGATTCTGGACATGCTTTTTCCCTTCAATATTGATCACAATAAATTGGAGTTCAGTAGTTATGGCTCAGATAAGGATGTCATAGTTCCCACATCTACTTTTCAACTCAAGTTTCAAAGGGTTCCACTTAATGTTATAGTTGGTTCCTAGAACCATTTTAAGTTATTATACTCTGAAACACATCCACACACATACATATACCCATGTACATTTATATGTATGTGTATGTATAAATGCCACACATGTATTAAAACAAAAAGAAAAAATATTAATTTGGTAGCGCTGAATATATCCAAATGTATTTTTATTAACAGTATTTTGGTAGCTTAGCATTTTATCCATCTTTTTTGATTAAGGATTAGATACTGTTAAATGATGGATAATAAGGGGACCCATAGATAAGTCAGTCATGTCTGAAATCCTAACCTGATCCCTAAAACTGTAAACACTGTCTGCTGTTCTTCTGCTGAACAATATACATGGGTTCGCCTGCATATTTCCCTTCACAGTATAGCTAATCTTAACATAAGAGAAGTGCAGACATGTACTACCAACTCATTAGCCTCAGCTAACCTAGCTTCAGAGAGAGTTAAAAATGCAGATTAACACAAAAGATACTCTGTGCTCCCTAGCAAACTGATTGGAAATGTCCTATTGAGGTGACTATAACAAGTATTTTCCATGAAGATTTTTTTAAAAATAATCAACAATTAAATTCAATTCTTAAAACTACAAAAATAAAAATCTGTATGTATTTAGGATTTAGACATATATGTCCACTATTTAATTTTTTGTTGCATCATTTTTTTACTTATCCTTTGTGACTATGTTTTTAAAAATTCTAGAAAAGAATTTACAAATTGTGTAGCCAATAAATGTATTATGTTATAGCTCTTTTAAATTAATGAAATAGAATGGAATAAAATACAATCACCAACACATCAAATGGCTTCTTAGCAAGAAGTGTGTATACTGCAATAAATGGGTCATGATATAAAATGTATTTCTCACTGTACATCATAAAAATTTTGGTTTGTAAAGTTAAAAAATGCAAGATTTTATTTTAGAAATCTATGTTTATGTATTTAAATACTTCAAAAGGAACGTGCTTTTTGCTGTCAGAGGTTTTCTTTCACCCTCTGACGGCAAACATGACATTAGGCCTTCTAAATCAGGACACATAGCACCTTTGCTTTTTTTTTTTTCTTTTCCCCTTTTCTTTCCTTCTTTCTTTAGAGTTTGTCACTCCATAAGTAATTTGTTAATTTAAAATATGAGTAAATATACCTAAACTATGCTGCAATCTTCTTTTAAAAAAGATTTATTTTTAAAGATCTTGAAGTTAACTGACTCCCTAAAAATCTAATTTAAGCACATGCCCTATTTTAGAATTATCAGAAGGTATAAGAAATAGAAGTAGATATAAGAATTTATCTTTTTGAATTCCTAGTTTATCTTTTTTGTAGACGTTGAATGTAATTCCTTCTTTGATGGGATCTTGCCTCCCACACTTATCCCTCCCCCATTTCAATCCTCACCATCAGAACTACTTCCAGAAATGTAAACAGATTGGTGGCAACTAATATAAATCTAGGCACTCAGTTGACATTCCATAAATATTTCTTGATGATTATAACTTTGTCTTGACCAGACTGCTCAGATAATTGCTTTAAATCTCCTGTGGCAATTTAGTTACACTGTGTGGAATCTGGCATGTCAATTAGAAATACCCTACACAAATCTGGATACAGGCAAATGATGTTTTCATCAAATTAATTTAGATCTTTTTGTAACAAACCATGACAATATTTTGACATTGGAAATAAAGCCAGTACTAAGGATAAAAATATTGAAATATATCATAACTAATTCAAACTATGCCACAAACCCATATTATGTTATATCTACTACATCTGGAGTATTTTAGGCTTGAGAGTATTAAATCAATAGATTCATGATTCCATCTGTCAAAAGTCTGTAAGCCTAAAAATGCCACCAACTTTGTTATTAAAAGTAGACCTCCAAATCCTATCAATATTAATAAGGAGATAAATGAGTATGCAACGTAAAGTCATATATAATTCAATTTTCCTTAAGTGAATTTGTTCTTTCTTTATACATAAATATCATATTTCTTAACCTTATAATTCTCTCTGTACCTTTTGGAATTTGTGTAACAAATAGTATCTGCAACATTAGGGTTTCTTTTCTCTCCCAGAAACATGCATTTACAATCTTTTTTTTTTTTCTTTGAAAATCCAAAGAGTGTACTCAAATAACTGTAGCTGTACTTTTAAAAATTAAACAAAACAATATAACAGTAATGTGATAAAATGTACATTAAGTATGACTTTATCTAGACTTAATTTTACTTGCTCTTCTATTATTGTCAAACTTCCAAGTATGGGATAATTTTATAATCCCTTTTTAATGCATAAAGTTCTGTAGATACCATTAATTAAAACATTTTTTTTTAAAGAATCCTCCAGGTGTCCCAACTACCTTACTCGAAAAATTATAAGTAATTTCATGACTTTATTTTCCATCTCAATTGGTATTTTGTTGATAAATGACTGGAGGGAATATCACCTCTGTGAAATATTTTTCCCGACAGAACACACCTTCTCTAGAGGCCAAATTAATTCTGTTATCAAAGCAGCCCAGCCGCTGAGCAGGAATATCTGTACACTGAAACCTCAGAGATTCTGGGAGGGCCATCTCCGAAGTCTGGTCACACTAAATCATTCCTCATTCTGTCCTGAACACAAAGGAGTGCAGACCAGATCTGCATTACCGACTGGAGTGCACTCAGAGCCAAAGACAAGGCCCTGCTTCTGAAAGAACTCACATTGACTCAGTACTGAACACACTGTATCTACTAAAATACCCTTTACCATATGAACTACAATACCGCTATAGGACTATGTATCAGTGTTGATAGATGGGTTGGGTCTATTTTCCCTCATTTTCATAAATATTTCATTCTGTTTTCCCTACATGAAAAATATGAAAATGTTTATCAGAAAATGGGGAAAATATTTTCTTCATCTGAGGTTACCTCGATTTGAAAATACTCTTTTCTAAACACATTTATTCCACACATTTTTCTTCATCTTTTTTTTTTAAAAGCAAAACTACTAATCTCTATGGAGTTATAATCATTTTTAGTTTTACTTAAAGAGTTAAAAACTAATTGACTTGGATATATTCAAATCTTATTTTATCTCATTAGATGTCATTATAAATATCATCAAACTATTTTGATCTCTTTGTATGTATGTGGATATATTCCAAATTTCTTATTACATTTCCTCATAAAACTTTCAAAATCTTTTTTGTTTACTATGCATTTTTATAATAGATGCATTTTATATTAGATGTTGACTTAATTGACTTAATTTGTTGCACTGTCTTCTGGTTTACTTTTCAATTTTTCATCAACATAGGGGTAAAATCTAAGAACGGCATAGTTTTCATTTAAATTCAAGTTAGCTAACATACATTGAAGAATGACATAATTTTATTTCTTTTTTTAAAAAGAATTTATTTATTTATTTGTCGGGGGGGGGGAGAGAGCACAGTGGGGGAACTGCAGGCAGAGGGAGAAGCAGGCTCCCCGCTGAGCAAGGAGCATGTTATAGGACTCAATCCCAGGGCTCTGGGATCATGACATGAGCCAAAGTCAGATGCATAACCAACTGAGCCACCCAGGCATCCCATATAATTTTATTTCTTTCATAATGTAATAAGATAGGTACTGATCACATTTCTATAGTCACTCAAAAATAACTGTGAATTAAAATAAAGTGAAATGATACACCCAGAATATACTTCTTGGTTCTTTCTGAAGAATGTCTTCACTCATCAAATATTTACTATTGGGAGTGCAAACTGGTGCAACCACTGTGGAAGAAGCATGGAATTTCTTCAGAAAGTTAAAAATCGAACTACCCTTAAAATATAATAATAACTACTGGCTATTTACCCAAAAAACATAAAAACACTAATTCAACGGGATATGTAAACCTATTTATTTATGTTTGTTTGCTTGTTTATTGAGAGAAAGAGAGAAACAGAGAGCACAAGTGGGGGGAGGGGCAGAGGGAGAGGAAGAGAGAAAATCCCAAGATGACTCTACACCCAGCATGGAGCCTGATGCAGGGCTGGATCTGAGGATCTGAGTTTATGACCATAGCTGAAATAAAAAATCTGACAGCTAACTGACTGAGCCACTCAGGCACCCCTGAACCTTGTATTTATTGCAGCATTATTTACAATATCCAAATTATGGAAGTAGCATATTATATATACATATATATGGATATATAATTCAACTATATATATGTATATGTATTATATATACATATATATGGATATATAATTCAACTATATATATGTATATGTATATACATATACATATATATATACATATATATGTATATGTATATACATATATATATTGCAACCATAAATAAGAATGGAATCTTGCCTTTGCAACAACATGGATGGAGCTACAGAGCATAAGTGAAGTAAGTCAGTCAGAAAAAAACAAATATCAAATGATTTCACTCATATACAGAACTTAAGAAACAAAACAAATGAACAAAGGGAAAAATAGAGAGAGAGAAACAAACCAACAGACTTTTTACTATAGAGAACAAACTGATGGTTACCAGAGGGGAAATGGGTAGGAGGATGGGGAATACAGGGGATGGGGATTAAAGAGTACACTTATCATGATGAACACTGAGTAATGTACAGAATTGTTGAATTATTATACAGCACACCTAATATAACACTGTATGTTAACTACACTGAAATTAAAATAAAAAATTTAACAAAAATGTTTACTACATGTCTAACATATATCACAGTTGAAAGTCGTGGGTCCTTATAAAGATGACTCCAAAAGCCCATGAACAGGCTTCATTGGTACAATGAAAATGACTTAAGCCAATTTTGATGCCTCAAATCAACAAAGTCATTGCCACTAACTGGATTTATGTTTCTGGATCTCAGTCTCTTCTCTAAAATTAAAGAGTTGACTTCAGCATAGATTCTAAAATTCCTGCGTTTTGAACAAATTAATGCTTTCTATTTCTATTATCAATATTGTCAACCCACAGTCTCTTTAATCTTGAGGTATATAACAATGATCAAACTCATCAAAATATTATTACATCAAGAATACCAATACACTGCTATAGTACATATGTTTTTATATTATGTATTTCTATAGTAAAGCACTTTTACTATGACTGACAGTAAAATGCTCTGTCACCAAATGCTCTCAATTCTTCCTCAAACGTGTCTCTCAAATTCAGTCTATCCTCTCCATCCACCTGTCACTACCCAGGTCTGGGTCCTCATCATTTCTCCCTTGGACGATTACAATAATAGCCTCATAACTCTCTTAACTGACACCCTATTTCTCCCTCATTCTAGTTCATTCTCTGTATAGCTGTCAGAGTTATCTTTCTAAAAGTAAAATGGTTCGTGCCACCCAGCTGCTGAAGAACTTTATTATATATAATATAAAATCCAAATTCTATATCTTGGCACATTCTGTCCTCAACCTATTTGCCCATTTTCATTTTATGTCAACACCTTTCAGACCCAACCTCCAACTTTATTGCTCCTACCACAGTTAATCATCTTTGACTATTCTACACATTCTAGCCCTTGGTGAAACTCACTGCTGCATGGGTGCCTGGCTACTTCTTATTGAAAACTCAATAATTATTTCTTATTGAAAATGAATAAATTTGCATTTTGTTACTTTTACTTGGTGTATACACCCTTTCATATCTTCTTCAATCCCAGTAATTTTTAAGTTTGGTTTTTAAGTTAAGTTTAAATATCACATCTCTATTCTTCAACTTTCCCAGAGAAAGTTGTTCCGTTTTCTGTTTCCATAGCATTTCAGCAATTTTTCTTCAATAGAACTATCTAAAATATTCTTACTTATCTGGAAAATTTCTATGGGAGGTATGGTATCTAAGCATGAATATATATGCATTCATATCTATCTTCAATACTTAGCATCCTCTCAGGAACATAGTAAAAACTCAATAAATTTTATTGGATCAATAAAAAAGATAAAATGCTACAAAAAATGGAAAACACATCTTTATTAAGTTAAAACTGACATCTTCCCATTATCTATGAGAAAATACAATGAACGATTATTTCAAAATCTGACATTGAAATATTTAATTTAAGTATATAATTCCATAAAGACTAATCTTTATTAGAAAGGACAAAATAGGATCAGTAACTATATAAAAAAAACAAATCCATCTAATCATCTGTAAATGGCTTATATTAAAACAGTACAAAACTGATGATTCTGATAACCATATTGGCAAATAGTTTCTGAATTTAAATTTTAAAATTATTTGAAGAAATTAAAAATATATTCTGGTGAAAAAATGGTGAAAACTTTGTTATATTTAATTAAGTTTAAACTATACAGAATCATGACAGTGAAATATTATTTTACTTAAGTACTATAAGGTAAAATATATACCTACTTTTGGTAGATAAGATTTAAAATTAAAGTTATAGCAAATCTATAGGTTTATTAAAGTGGAAGTGTATAAAAATTATTTGAGCTCAGGGATTTTGATACCTTGTGTTTTAATAAAGCATTTAGTAACAAAGTCTAAAGAACGATTTTAATACTATGACCATTTAATAAATTTTGTGATGGTGTTTCAATATGTCACAAGTTCCTTTAAAATCTATGCTTAAATTATCCTTCAATAAGAAAAAAAGTATATTTTTTTAAGTGACAGTTTTTTCCAAATGGTGAAAAAAAATTTTTTTTCACCAGAGCTCTGTTTATATCTTAGTATTAATAGCTGCTTAGTTTATGCTATTTATAATCATAAAATTGTACAAGTGTCAGAAATCATTTTAAGTGATTTTTATACAGCTATGTTTCAATATAATAGAGACTTTATTTGTTTAAAAATGAACAAATATTAATATTTCACATTTTTATATGATTTATAAATTAATTTCATGTCAAAGAGAAATATTTATTTGACTTTAAAGCCAAAATATTTACACATAGAAAACTGGAAAATTATAAAACTAGCAATACCACTTTTCTTTCTGATTTTGTATGCATAGCTTTTTTGTGTTTGTTTTATGTATGTGTTATAACCAAATTTGATTAGCATTAATCAAAATCAAAAAGAAAAATTATGATTAATCATATTTTGCTCAATAAATTAAATTTTTCGTGAGGACTATTTTATATGCTATAAGGGTGACCTTCAAGTTGCTTCAACTATACCTCAAGTAAAGAAGGTGAGTAAGACAAGAACTGCAACAAGGAATGATCAAATTTTAGTAAGGATTCAAATGAGAGAGAGATAATATCTAATTGGAGAGAGAGGAAGAGATTCAGAATGAAGGGTAAAAGAAAGTCCTATAAGGACAAATAAGATTTCTCACAATAGACTAGTAAAAAAAGGCTCATGCTAAGTATACATAGTAGGATTAATAAGAACATGGAATACAAATGCCTTTTTAAGTGTCTAAAATGATGTGATTTGTCTATGTAGTGACCAATGAGATGAATGTGAAAATATCGTTAAGATGGAGTATGTGAAAACAATGCATCTAGGTGTTTAATAAGATACATCAAAAAGAATATAGAACCTTCAGTTTCTTTCATTGCTCACACAACAGCGAACAACAGGTCCATTGGTACTAGTTTAGTTTGGCAACAAAGTCTTCAGATTTGGGATTTCAGTCGGTACCTGGATTTCTACCACTACGCATTCAGCAATAGTTAGGTTGGATGAAATCATATCATTTTTACCCCTCACCTCTCACCCTATTCGTTTTCTTTTAAAAGCTCATATTAGAGGGGAGACAAGATGGCGAGGAAGTAGGAGGAGGCGCTGTTTCAACCTGTACCCTAAAGCGAGTTGATTACCTACCAAAGAACCCCGATCACCTATGAAATCAGCCTGAGATCAGAATTTTACACATCCGGATCTCTACAGGGGCAGAAGACACTAGTGGGCAGGGTAGCTGAGACAGAAGATAGAATTAGTGATCTGGAGAACAAACAGAGAGGAAGGATCAGGAGGAAGCCTGGAACAAACAGCTTAGAAGCCATGAAATAAAATCAGAGAAATAAATGATGCCATGAAACATTCCAACATCAGAATTATTGGAATCCCTGAAGGGGAGGAGAAAGAAAGAAGTCTAGAAGATATAGTGGAACAAGTTGTCCATGAAAATTTTCCCAATCTCACAAATGGAACCAACATTCATGTACTAGAGGCAGAACGGTTTCCCCACAAGATTTTAGATGCTCAAAAGTCCTCAATACACCTAACAGTAAGAATGAAGAATTATAATTGTAGGCAGACCCTCTTGAAAGCAGCTAGGACAAAGAAGCTCCTTATGTACAGAGGAAAGCCCATCAGAATAACGTCAGACCTGTCCACAGAGACCTGGCAAGGCAGAAAGTGCTGGCAAGATATATTCAGGGCACTAAATGAGAAGAACATGCAGCCAAGAATACTTTATCCAGCAAGACTGACATTCAAAAGGGATGGAGAGATAAAGAGTTTCCAAGACCAGCAAGGCTTAAAAGAGTATGTGAACACCAAGCCGACACTACAGGAAATGTTAAGGTGGGTTCTATAAAAGAGAAAAAATCCTAAAAATATCATTGAACAGAAATATAGAGACAATCTACAGAAAGAAAGACTTCAAAGGTAACACGATGTCAATAAAAACGTATCTATCAATAATCACTCTTAATGTGAATGGCCTAAATGCACTCATAAAATGACACAGGGTTGCAGATTGGATAAAACAACAGGACCCATCCATATGTTGTCTACAAGAGACCCATTTTGAACCTAAAGATACACCCAGACTGAAGGTGAAGGGATGGAGAAGCATCTTTCATGACAATGGGCCTCAAAAGAAGGCCAGGATAGCGATTCTCATATCAGATAAATTAGATTTTAAACTAAAAACTGTAGTTAGAGATACAGAAGGACACTACATAATTCTTAAAGGGACTATTTACCAAGATGATCTAACAATTGTAAATATCTATGCCCCCCATATGGGAGCAGCCAATTACATAAGAAAACTATCAATCAAGATAAAGAGTCAGATTGATATGAATACATTAATAGTAGGAGATCTTAACATGCCTCTCTCAGTAATAGACAGATCATCAAAGCAGAAAATCAATAAAGAAACAAGAGCATTGAATGACGTTAGACCAGATGGACCTCATAGATATATACAGAATATTCCACCCTAAAACAACAGAATACTCATTCTTCTCAAGTGCACATGGAACCTTCTCCAGAATAGACCACATACTGGGGCACAAATCATGACTCAACTGATACCAAAAGACTGACATTATTCCCTGCATATTCTCAGATCACAATGCTTTGAAACTGGAGCTCAATCACAAGGAAAAGTTTGGAAAGAACTCGAACACCTGGAAGCTAAAAATCACCTTGCTTAAGAAAGCTTGGATCAACCAGGAGATCAAAGAAGAACTTATACAATTCATGGAAACCAATGAGAATGAAGACACTTCAGTCCAAAATCTATGGGATACAGCAAAGGCGGTCCTAAGGGGGAAATACATAGCCATCCAAGCCTCCCTCAAAAAAAATCAGAAAAATCCAGAATACACCAACTGTCTCTACATCTTAAAGAACTGGAGAATCAACAACAAATCAAACCAACTCCACACATAAGAAGGGAAATAATCAAGATTAGAGCAGAGATCAATGAGGTAGAAACCAGAGATACAGTAGAACGTATCAATCGAAGTAGAAGCTGTTTTTTTTTTAAAGAATAAATAAGATCGATAAACCATTGGCCACACTAATCCAAAAGAAAAGAGAGAAAGCCCAAATTCATAAAATTATGAATGAAAAGGGAGAGATCACAACTAACACCAAGGAAGTAGAAACAATCATCAGAAGTTATTATCAACAGTTATATGCCAATAAGCTAAGCAACCTAGATGAAATGGATGCATTCCTGGAAATCTATAAACTCCCAAAATTGAACCAGGAAGAAATTGACAACCTGAATAGACCTATATCTAATAACAAGATTGAAGAAGTGATCAAAAACCTCCCAAAAAACAAGAGCCCAGGACCTGAGGGATTCCTTGGGGAATTGTACCAAACTTTCAAAGAAAAAATAACACCTATTCTCTTAATGCTGTATCAAAAAATTGAAGCAGAAGGAAAACTTCCTGACTCTTTTTATGAAGCCAGCATTACCATGATCCCCAAACCAGGCAAAGACCCTACCAAAAAGTAGAATTTCAGACCAATATCACTGATGAATATGGATGCAAAAATTCTCAACAAGATCTTAGCAAACAGGATCCAACAGCACATTAAAAAGATTATCCGCCATGACCAAGTGGGATTCATCCCTGGGTTACAAGGATGGTTCAACATTCGCAAATCAATCAATGTGATAGAACAAATCAATAAGAGAAGAGAGAAGAACCACATGGTCCTCTCAAATGATGCAGAAAAAGCATTTGACAAAATCCAGCATCCATTCCTGATTAAAACACTTCAAAGTATAGGGATAGAGGGAACATTCCTGAACTTCATAAAATCTATCTATGAAAGACCCACAGCAAATATAATCCTCAATGGGAAAAAGCTTTCAGCCTTCCCATTGAGATCAGGAATACGACAAGGATGCCCACTCTCACCACTCTTGTTCAACATAGTATTAGAAATCCTAGCAACAGCAATCAGACAACAAAGAGAAATAAAAGGTATCCAAATTGGCAATGAAGAAGTCAAACTCTCTCTCTTCGCAGATGACATGATACTTTATATGGAAAACCCAAAAGCCTCCATCCCCAAACTACTAGAACTCATACAGCAATTCAGCAACGTGGCAGGATACAAAGTCAATGTGCAGAAATCAGTGGCTTTCTTATACACTAACAATGAAAATACAGAAAGGGAAATTAGAGAATCGATTCCATTTACTATAGCACCAAGAACCATAAGATACCTGGGAATAAACCTAACCAAAGAGGTAAAGGATCCGTACTTGAGGAACTACAGAACACTCATGAAAGAAATTGAAGAAAACACGAAAAGATGGAAGACCATTCCATGCTCTTGGATTGGAACAATAAACATTGTTAAAATGTCTATACTGCCTAGAGAAATCTATACTTTTAATGCCATTCTGATAAAAATTCCACGGGTATTTTTCAAAGAGCTGGAGCAAATAATCCTAAAATTTGTATGGAATCAGAAGAGACCCCGAATTGCTAAGGACATGTTGAAAAACAAAAATAAAACTGGCAGCATCATGTTACCTGATTTCAAGCTTTACTACAAAGCTGTGGTCACCAAGACAGCATGGTACTGGCATAAAAACAGACACATAGACCAGTGGAACAGAGTAGAGAGCCCAGATATGGACCCTCAACTCTATGGTCAAACAATATTCAACAAAACAGGAAAAAATATACAGTGGGAAAAAGACAGTCTCTTCCATAAATGGTGCTGGGAAAACTGGACAGCTATATGTAGAAAAATGAAATTCAACCATTCTTTTACACTGTACACAAAGATAAACTCAAAATGGATAAAAGACCTCAATCAATGTGAGACAGGAATCCATCAGAATCCTAGAGGAGAACATAGGCAGTAACCTCTTGATATCTGCCACAGCAACTTCTTTCAAGATATGTCTTGAAAGGCAAAGAAAACAAAAGTGAAAATGAACTTTTGGGACTTCATCAAGATCAAAAGCTTCTGCACAGCAAAGGAAACAGTCAACAAAACAAAGAGGCAACCCACGGAATGGGAGAAGATATTTGCAAATGACAGTACAGACAAAAGGCTGATATCCAGGATCTATAAAGAACTCCTCAAACTCAACACACACAAAACAGATAATCATACATACCAAAAAATGGGCAGAAGATATGAACAGATACTTCTCCAATGAAGACATACAAATGGCTATCAGACACATGAAAAAATGTTCATCATCACTGGCCATCAGGGAGATTCAAATTAAAACCACATTGAGATACCACCTTACACCAATTAGAATGGCCATAATTAGCAAGACAGGAAACAACATGTGTTGGAGAGGCTATGGAGAAAGGGGAACCCTCTTACACTGTTGGTAGGAATGCAAGTTGGTGCAGCCACTTTGGAGAACAGCGTGGAGATTCCTTAAGAAATTAAAAATAGAGCTTCCCAATGACCCTGCAATTGCACTACTGGGTATTTACCCCAAAGATACAGATGTAGTGAAAAGAAGGGCCATCTGTACCCCAATGTTTATAGCAGCAATGGCCATGGTCGCCAAACTGTGGAAAGAACCAAGATGCCCTTCTACGGATGAATGGATAAGGAAGGTGTGGTCCATATGCACTGTGGAGTATAATGCTTCCATCAGAAAGGATGAATACCCAACTTTTGTAGCAACATGGACGGGACTGGAAGAAACTATGCTGAGTGAAATAAGTCAAGCAGGGAGAGTCAATTATCATATGGTTTCACTTATTTGCAGAGCATAACAAATAACAGAGAGGACCTGGGGAGACGGAGAGGAGAAGGGAGCTGAGGGCAATTGGAAGGGGAGGTGAACCATGAGAGACTATGGACCCTGAAAAACAACCTGAGGGTTTTGAAGCAGCGGGGGGGTGGGATGTTGGGAGAACCAGGTGGTGGGTATTAGGGAGGGCACGTACTACATGGAGCACTGGGTGTGGTGCAAAAAGAATGAATACTGTTACGCTGAAAAGAAATTTAAAAAAAAAAAAAGGTCAGAAAAAAAACAAAACAAAGCAAAAAAAAAAAAAAAAACCCTCATATTAGAGGTATTTTTAGTGATGTTGTCCACTCTAGTTTTAGGAGAGAGGAAAGAACTATTTCGTAAAGACGGTGAAGGGAGTAATGGTAACAAAGTGGGAAGGATGGTTAAATCATCTTAGTTTCTTTCCTATGTTTGCTTTGAATTAGCTGAATTTAAAAAAAAAGTGATAAAGCAAGTAATAAGCAATAATAAAAATAAGCATCACTATTTTGTCATATGCCATCATCACCCTCCCACCACCTTATTTTAAAAAGATGAGGAAGAAATATCTAACAGATGTAACTGCTGACTTTAGGAATGGATAGCTTTGAGAATTAGTGAGTTTTCTGCCTGGAAATGTGTCAATAGAGGAATTCAAACTGGCCTGGTGTGTAAACAGGCCAGTTATAGAGAGACCCATGCTCTGAAGAGAACTATGATTAGTTTAATGTTCTTCAGTTACTATCTTGAAATTCTTTTTTTTTTTTTTTTTTTAGATTTTATTTTTTTATTTGTCAGAGAGAGAGAGCATAAGCAGAGGGAACAGCAGTCAGAGGAAGAAGCAGGCTACCTGCGAGCTAGGAGCCCGATGTGGGACTCGGTCCCTGGTCTCTGGGATCATGACATGAGCCAAAGGCAGATGTTCAACCAACTAAGCCACCCAGGTATTCCTGGTCTTGAAATTCTTAATTTCGGGGGTGATAATGCTAACTTTTATTTAGCATTGACTTCTATAATTGTGTAGCCGGTGATGAATATCAGACCAAAAATACGAATAGTAGATTCCTAATTTAGACTCTTCTGATACTGAAATTCTTTGATTCTATGTGCTTACTTTGGGAAACCAGAGTGAGAAACAATCTTTGAAAAATAATATTGAGTGAGACCTCATGGGAATATGGAGGTTAGCAGCAAAAAACCCTGAAAAAAATTAGATCAACCTGTGATTGTCGAATTAATTATGATTAACTCAACAAAAGAATATGACTTGGACAAAATAAGGATAGTCCTAAATTCTTACATTAGAATTAAAGAAAAAAATGGAACAGTTGTGGAGGAAAATGGGTAGAATATCTAATTTTTGCTATGACATCTGTGCAAATTGAAACAACCAAACAGGCAATTAATGATTCTACTAGTAATGGTAATGCAAGACATGATAGCATGGGCAAAGCAAGCAATTACTTGTACAAATGCCGGAGGCTAAATAGGCTATTAGCTAGATACATGGCCCACTTGAACCTGTTAATTGTAATAGATATGGTATTTTCTATCTTACTAAAATTGGGTTATTTTTCATTCCACTGCTATAATAAATCATTCAAAAGTCTCATTGACATGTAATAAGTTGACTTCAAAACTCAGTAAAATGAGTTACAATTTTCACATATTTTCCTCATATATCTTCAGAGCAAAATCTAAAGACACTTCTGAAAGGGAAAAATAAAATTGACACTAAGCCTGTACTCCCCCTTATCTGTGGGGGATACATTCCAAGACCTCAGTAGATGTCTGAAACTATGCAGGACTGAACCCTGTATATCCTATGTGTTTTGCCTTTACATATACCCCTATGAATGAGTGTAATCTACAAATTAGGTACAGTAAGAGGTTAACAGCAAAACTAATATTGAAATAAAACAAATATAACAACATTATAAAAGTTATGTGAATGTGGTTTCTCTCTAAAAATACCTTACTGTACCATACTCACCCATCTTCCAGTGCTGATATGAGATGATAAAATGCCTACCTCATGAGATGAAGTAAGGTGAATGATGAAGGCACTCTGACCATTGTCAGAAGGAAAATCATCTACTTCTGAAGCCAGGGTTCACTTCAGGTCACTGAAACTGCAGAAAGTTTGAAATCAGGGATAAGAGGGATCTCCTGTATTGTCTTGATCTTCATCTTTTATGTCTCAAATACTCTCCACTGTGAGTCTGAGTAGTTTATTTCCCCCAACCCTCCTAAAATCCCCATTTGTAACACAGTGAGATCTGAAAAGCCCCTATGGCTCAATGCAATTTTCTCATAGAAAACTCCTGCTAATAACACTTTATCTTGAGTCCCTAGGTGAGATGCAAAGTTCCTTTGTCATCAGAGGTTAAGAAAAGTGAATCAAAAAAAGGAAGCAAAGCCATTTAAGAACTAAGGAGGATTTTACGTAAATACCTCAATTTTTAATCAAATCTAAACTTTCAGTTTAAATAAAGTTTAAGGTCACATTTCTAATGCAAATAAAAGCAATTTAATACTTACATGTGCATGATATGTTACTGATCTTACTAGAAATATGAAGATTGGAAAAGCCAACTTTAAAGAAAGTGTTAGTAATGGTAAATCCATTGTTCAATGACTGTGAAATTTATAATATTCTCTGTTAGGGCACCTCAAAAAAACAGAATCAAATGATTATATACATATATAAAATATATGTATCTTATATGTACTATATCATATACATATACAACATATATATGATGTTAGTTTTTCATATTTCATTTTAAAAATATTTCTTGCTAGTAATTCCCATATCCTCATTAAATTTCATTCAACATTATTAGTCAAAGATTGTGTGTGTGTGTATATCTATTGAGAGAGAGAGAAGAGATTTTAAGGAATTGGATCATATGATTATGGAGGCTTGAGAAATCCAAATTTTCAGCATTGGCCAGCAGGCTAGAGACTCAGGATAGAGTTGTAGAAACCCAAGACAGTCTGTTAACAGAATTCCTTCTTACTGTGAGAAGATCAGTCTTTGTTTTATTAAGGCCTTCAATTGATAGGATGAGGATCATCCACACATAGAGGGCTGCTTTACTCAAAATCTACCATATAAATGATAATCCCAACCAAAAACTTCCTGCATAGAAACATCCAGAATGATCTTTTCTTTTCTTTTCTTTTTAAGATTTTATCCATTTATTTGACAGAGATCACAAGCAGGCAGAGAAGCAGGCAGAGAGGAGGAAGCAGGCTCCCTGCTTGATCCCAGGACCCTGAGATTATGACCTGAGCCAAAAGCAGAGGCGTTAACCCACCGAGCCACCCAGGCGCCCCTGAAGTTTTCTTTTACTAAAAGATTTTATTTATTTACTTGACAGACAGAGATCACAAGTAGGCAGAGAGGTAGGCAGAGAGAGAAGAGGAAGCAGGCTCCCTGCTGAGCAGAGAGCCAGATGATGAGCTTAATCCCAGGATCCTGAGATCATGACCTGTGCTGAAGGCAGAGGCTTTAACCCACTGAGCCACCCAGGTGCCCCTCCAGAATGATTTTTAACCAAATATTTGGACACTGTTACTCAGCCACTACTCTTCACTGAAGAGTCTGGGCCACTAGCATTTTTTAATGAAATAAAAAGTATATAAAATAATCCATAAATATGAATAACAACATGCATATAATATAGCCGTAGTGACATTTCTGTATAATAGATGGTCTTAAAAACTGTATGAAGAAAAAAAAAACAGTAATTTTTTTTAAGATTTAATTTATTTATTTGAGAGAGAGAGAGAGAGCATGAGAAGAGAGAGGTCAGCAGGAGAAGCAGACTCCCTGTGCAGCAGGGAGCCCTATGTGGGACTCCATTCTGGGACTCCAGGATCATGACCTGAGCCAAAGGCAGAAGCTTAACTGATTGACCCACCCAGGTACCTAAAATAGTAATTTCTTAACTCAAAAAAATCCGTATAAAAATAGTGTCTCATAGCTTTTTTAATCCCTTTCCTTTTATTTTCTCTGAATAAAAATCTAAAATTGTTCATATGCTGCTTCCCTGAGCTTGAAAATACTGTCATAGCTAATGGTAATAAATATGCGTCATGCTAGATAGCCTAGGGAAAACACCAATGATTATCACTGAATTATTAGGGTCCACTGGCTTACAGACTAAGGTCTGGTTCTTAACTCTCAAAGAATAAATGCACGTAGAGTATCTCAAGAAATATAAATCTTAAAAGGGACATAGAAATATTGTCCCCAAACATCACCACTTTACTGGAAAAGATACAGAAAAGCACGAGTTCAATTTTACTTCAAATACTAACTCATTTGATATATATATGTTCGATCTGAATATATTCTTCATATGGAAGAATTACCTAATCATAACTAAAAGATAAAAATTCTGAGAATAGTATTATGTGAGTGAGGTGAAGATGATTTAAATAATATTTTAGAAAGCCTGTGCTAAGTGTACTTAAAAATACTAAAGTCTCTAATTTGAAAGCTCTGTGTCTCTGGCCACAGAGTTCGGTCTGCCTGGAGAGATTAAATGAAAAAGGTTTCTTATTAGAAAAGAATCTTTAAACAAATAATACAATAATAGCTTTCCTGACTCCAAGGAAATATTTCTAGATGCATCTCTATTTAAATTTCATGCAGCATAAACCATGTCCAATCGTTCCCGTCTTTCATCTGAGAAGATGTGTTCCAGGTCAGAATGTTAACTCACATAAATGAATTAGTTCTAGATTTATGCTGAGGCTTGGATTTGCTCAGAGCATATCATATGAAAGGAAAAACCTGAAGCAAAAAGAATTACACAAGAAAATGCTTAAATGTTCAGAGTTTAAGATGTATGTTATTGGAATGTGCCGTTTGAGCTCTATTTTACTCTTTAACTAGCTGTGAGCTGGCGCTTTACTTGACCACTCTGGAATAATGTCCACTTTCTTCTAAAATTAAGACTCTGATATCAATCATCTTTGATTTATACAATTATTTAATTTACAAAACTAAGAAGAAAATACTGTGAAACCAAAAACTTCTAAACACATCTTGATTCTAGAGAAGGATGCTAAGAAATTAAAATCATTATGCTTACCCTAGAGTTTTATCCCAACAGATTCATGTCAAAATAAAGATTTATAAACACATGCATTCCAGTGCACTTTTACCAAAAGTACTGTAACATTATTTCATGTGTGAGACAGGATGATGAAATAATTTATTATTTTTATAGCTTTTTGCATTAAAACTAAATGATCAAAAATAGTCTACATATAGGTTAGAAATCTGCTATGAAACTGTGAAGTACAAAGAGACAAATTCAACCCCCCCCAAAAAAAAGAGAGACAAAATCCATTATGCAATATACTTCTTAAATTTCTCTTTAGACATCAAACCCAGTATTTCTGTTTACTGAAAACAAATCCTAAAGTTCCTCAATTGAAGTAAAATACGTAAATCAAAAGTGCATGGTTTATCTTGAAGGGTCTCTGCTTAGATCTGGGCAACCATCCTGCTGCTGCTTTTATGAGGAGAGAATTGTATATTTTTTATTCTGCTTTTTAAACTGCAAGATTTTAACTCTAGAGGGCTTCCTCTTTGAAAATAACATATATCATGTACCATGTAGATTCCATATATATGTCATTCTGCAAAGATTTCATTTCTATTATTGCTGTATATGAAGTGGTGCCTGAAGAGAGAGAAATGAAGCAGAGAACAGGAGGCAGTTTATTATGAAACTGATGCTTAGTAGTTCAGTGATCCAGAATGTATTATGAGTGAGAACCACTGAATTACCCATCCATAATGTATTTATTGCCACACCTTCATGCTACTTACACTCAAATCAAAGGGTGAAAATGGTGATATTGCTCTAAATTAGAAGGCAATAATAAATTAGAAGACAAAAGAACTGTTAAATTGGGATTTAGAATTATTGGAGAACTATGCGTATATAGCATTGGAGAAAAAAGCACAAACCAAAGAAATCTTGACTACTGTTATATGAATTATGATTTTAGCTATTTTTTTCTAATTCATGAGCAATGAATATACAACAGTATTTTTACACACTATTTACAGGCCAGGGGAAATACTTTCATTCATTAATTTATTCATTGTAGGTATAATTTACATAAAATGAATTCACAAATTTTAACTGTAATGTTTGAAAAATTTTGACAAATGAATATACCTATGTAATCAACACCCAAATTAATATAAATAACATAATCATGATCACAAGTTCTGTTAGACCGTTTTCTAGTTAATAATCTCTCTCAGTCAAGAAACCACTGTTCTAATTTCTGTCATTATAGATTAGTTTGCTTATTCTAGAACTTCCTGTAAGTATAAATCTAGGCATTGTGGGTGATGCATTATAAAAATGATTTCTGAGGGTTTCTGGGGGGATCAGTCAGTTAAGGACCTGACACTTGATATCAGCCCTGGTTTTGAACTCAAAATCGTGAGTTCAAGTCCCACATTAAGCTCCATGCTTTAAAAAAAATATTTCTGTTACATTCTTCATTTGAGTGTTGAGTTTTATTCTAGCAAATAATTAAATTATTGATGGATAACCTTGAACTTGTGGACTTGGTTTGGACGAGTCTATTTCCTTTGTGTCATTAACCCTAGGGTGAACTCCTTAGTCTTTGATTCTCCAGGCATGGCCCTACTGGTTGTCTGAAGGCAAAGACCAACTTCTCTACCAATCCTCCCTAATTTAGTGTGGAATCCAAATTCTAAATACTGTCTCCTCCGCATAGAACTGAAATAGCAACTCTTTCAGCATTCTGTTCCCCCTCTGGGCTTCTTGAAATCTCATACTCATATGCAGTTAGTTCAGTGTCAAGTGAACTAGTTAAGATTTGAGGTGAGTTTCTACACATCTTTTGGATTACTGCCCTGTTTTTCTGTCCTTTTTCTGTCCTTTTCAGATGTCCTCAATTTCCATTTATACTGTCAGTCCCAAACTTCCTCTGATGCTTCTCCAGGGTGGGTGAGGCTTTCTGCTTGAGTTGTGTTCATCACTTGTGGATTAGGATGAGCCCTGGGTGGGGCAGGGGCAGGAGAGTGCTGAACACCTGCCTAATTCCACAGTATGAGCCCCTTTGTTAAAAGGCCCATTCACTCCAGTTTCTGAATGCTTTTGTTTAGAGTGTCTTCAAATAGTTCTTTTCTTAAAAATTTAGCCTATAGTTTGTAATTATTTCTTTAAATGTTCTATCATATCTGAAACACTTGTCCTGTCACAATTTGAAATATTGAATAGAAGTACTGTGGTAGCCCTTGTTATACCAAAGTCCCATTCTTTTGCATTATATGATTAAACAAATAATATATAAATAATAAATTTAAATGTAAAATGCATTCAAAGGAAAAACAAATTCGTGAGAGACAATACAAGAAGCAAAAAACTTAGACTGGATTTCATAGAGTACCTCTTCAGGACATTTGTAGGATAAAGATTTGTTGACTAACTAGAGATGAAGCATGGTTTCCGAGGTAGAGGAAAGTGCCTATGGCAGAAATACAAGCTATTTCAGCTATTTCACAGGGGAAATGGAAAGTGGGCCAGTGTGACTTGATATTAGCGAGCAAAAGAGAAGTTACAGGAGCTAGGCAAGGACATAAAACTTAGGATTTTGTGCAAATGCTTGTAAAACTATACTTGTATGTCAAATACAGTGGGAGGTTATTGACGGTTTTTAATCAAGGTAGTGACACTGACTATAGTATGGAGTTATACACTCTGGCTAAAATGTGGCTAAGATGACTGGATATGTCAAGTGCAACTGATAAATAAAAGATTATGTGACCTGGTAGTACAGTTGGCCCTTGAACAATACAGGTTTGAACTCTATGGGTTAGGTCCATTTATACATGCACCTTTTTAAAATAAATACAGTACAGTATTGTAATTGTATTTTCTCCTCACTATGACTTTTAATAACATTTTCTTTTCCCTAGCTTACTTTATTACAAAAATATAGTACATAATACACACAACATATGAAATATGTGTTAACCCACTGCTTATTGTTAAGGCTTCCAGTCAACAGTAGGCTATGAGTAGTTAGGTTTTGAGGAAGTCAAAAGTTACACACAGATTTTCAACTATGCAGGGAGGCCAATGCCCCTAAATCTTGCATTGTTCAAAGATTGACTGTAATAGAAGAAAGTAGAAGACTCAAGATGTGTTTTTTGGAAAGAAGTAGAAAATTTGAAAACATTGTCTTTAATTTTTAAAATGTGATTTCATTATTTAAAATCAGCAGTTCATAACACATTTGTGGAAATTTTTCTGGCAATTATTACATTTTTTTCTGTCCTTCACAAATAGATTTAAATTTATTAAGTAACATAGGACATATGACACATTCTTTCTTAACAATTTACAATTATAAAAATAATCTGAGGTCATCTAGTTCAATTCCCACTCCAAATTATAATCTCTGAATACATTTTTCTATTTCTCACTCAACTTTCTAAAAAAATACACAACTAGTCTATTACTTTTCAGGAAACTATTTAAATCTGGGAAATTATAGCAGCCTGAAAATTCTAACTTCTAATGAAATGAAATATTCCTCTTAACTCTTACTTACAGCTATTAATTAACCAATTATGGATGAGTAATGCTTCTGTCATATTAATGAATTTTCTTAAATCTTAAATCTTGGGCATATGGTTGAACAATGGTTAGTATTCTTTTCTTTGTTAACTTGACAACCTAGAATGATATTCCAAATGTCTAAACATTCTGTCATTTCTATTCTTACTTAATGATTTCTTCACTTTTGATACCAGTATTGATAAAAGTTAATACAAATCAGTAGCGACGTGATTCATCCACTTTTTGCATATTTAAATTTTAGACAGTTTACAAGTAAGTCACTGCTACTTACATCCCACCTCCAAAACAATTTAATGGTAAATAGATAGTAGTAAAATTATTAGATGACTTTGTTTCTTGTCTGTTATAACTAAACAGCAACATTTTTGTGTGTTCTCTCTCATTTTCTTTATTTCAGTCTTAATCCAGATGTTTTCCACTAGCCTTCATTCCTTAAATTTATGTATTTTTATATATGTGTATACACTTTGGACATATCACATCATGTCAATACTTAGTTTGTCAGAAATGTTTATTCTGCATAGCCCTATCACTGCTAATTACAACGTGTCCTTCAATGGTGTGGTCTACTCTTTAGCCCTGTTCTGCGAATATTTTTCCCTTGGGATATAAATCTCTATTGTTGCATGTTAGGACCATTTCTTATTTTCCTTGTTAAATATAAATGAAGGAAAGGTAGTTTCTTGTAATTGTAAGAATATTTTTCTGCTATTAATTTATTCAAAACCATTCTCTTACCTGAACTAATATAAAATCCTTTATAAATTATTTAAGTGTTTCCTCATGAGCCCTAATCCCCTCACAAACATGTATGTATATGTGCATGTAACATGTTTCACATTTCCATATGTAAAATTTAAAGCCAATTTGTGGTGTCTTTCATCCATAATTCTAACCACTTTGGTCATAATAACCATGAATAATACACCAGGACATTCTATGTAACACCTAGTAGAGTCCTCTAATCCCAACCTTTATGTAACAATTTGAGACTTTTCTTTGAAACTCTAAGAAATGAGAACAATGTAGATATTAGTAGATATTAGTGTACATGTGAGTATACATAAACTTTATAAATATGAGTATACACAAATATTATACTAAAATATAAATGACATGAAGAGTCATGATATAAACTTTAAGATTCTTATCATTAAGAAATTGTCGTCCTGGGGCACCTGGGTGGCTCAGTGGGTTAAAGCCTCTGCCTTCAGGTCAGGTCATGATCCCAGAGTCCTGGGATCGAGTCCCACGTTGGGCTCTCTGCTCAGCGGGGAGCCTGCTTCCTCCTCTCTCTCTCTGCCTGCCTCTCTGCCTACTTGTGATCTCTGTCTATCAAATAAAATGAGTAAAATCTTCAAAAAAAAAAAAAGAAAGAAATTGTTGTCCCTCTTCAAATGTGATCTAGATTTATTTCTTTTGCTTTCACTGTCTATGTATGGCTGATCTTCGTTTCTATTTCCAGTGCCTTGATACTGCCTCATTCTACCCCCAGTTGCCTATAATTCCCATGAAACTAGGGTTCTTTATTCTATATTAACTATATATCCAATACAATCCAATGGCAAATATGCAGTTTGTAAACAATATATATGTTTTCAATGATATTGGTAAACTAATGAATATAATTTATATGGCCTCTTATTCTATCCTTGTATCAAGAACTATATTTGTTAATTGTATTTTTACAAAAGTATTTAGTCAATATTGGTGGACTCACAAAGTTTGTTTTATATAGTAAGTTTTTATTGTATGATTATTAATGAGGTAATTGCCTACTGCTCAATGACCTCTCTCCTATAATTCTTTCATAGTACTTTTCACTTTCCAACTTCGTAATAAAGTGAGTTTATATATACTCATGAACTTTTATGGTTGCTTTAAAAAGACAGGCACATATGTTAGTTATTATGAGAGGGCCAGATCTGTTTTGGTGTACTCTTTGATGTTCAGCATGACCATATGATTTACTTTAGACAATAAAACATGAGCAGCAGTGAAGGTTCTGATTTCTGGTATGAGCTTTACTAGCCAAAGCACTTGTCAATGTGGTCCCATTCTCCAGTGACAGTGAATATTGAAAATGTACTGAGAAGGAAGCCCCAGTGTTTAACTGTTCTCTTTAAAAAATTCATTTCCTTGGGTGGTGCCTAGGTGGGTCAATTGGTTAAGCCATTGCCTTCGGCTCAGGTCATGATCCTGGAGTCCTGGGATCAAGTCCCATATTGGGTTTCCCCTGCTCTGCAGAGAGCCTGCTTTTCCCTCTCCATCTCCCTCTCCCCCTGCTTCTGCTCTTTTTTTCTCTGCCAAATAAAATCTTTAAAAAAAATTTTAATAAAAATAAAAAATAAAAAGTTCATTTCCTTTATATTAAAAAAAATGTTTCCCTCTATCTGAAGAAAGTATGGACAAAGGGTTAGCATAGTACAATATGAACTATAGACATTTTTTTCATTTTATTTTATTTATTTTCAGTGTTCTAAAATTCATTGTTTATAAACTATATACATTTTTAGAAAGCATTTATGAGAATGAGAATTTGAGAGTAGCATTTGGGATTTTTTAGTGTTTGATTTTTTTTTTTTTTTTTTTTAGCCCTAGCAAATAGATCTTAGCCAAAAAAAAAGTGGATAAACAACTATGCTGGGGCGCCTGGGTGGATCAGTGGGTTAAGCCGCTGCCTTCGGCTCAGGTCATGATCTCAGGGTCCTGGGATCGAGCCCCACATCGGGCTCTCTGCTCAGCAGGGAGCCTGCTTCCTTCTCTCTCTCTTTCTCTGCCTGCCTCTCTGCCTACTTGTAATCTCTGTCTGTCAAATAAATAAATAAAATCTTAAAAAAAAAAAAAAAAACTATGCTTTGGGGTCCTCATAATACTATAAGAGTGTTACAGACAGTGCTTTCAAATATCCACTCTCCCCCTTTACTTATTATAAGAACCTTGGTATTTACAGAGCAGAAAAAAAATCTAATTAAAATACTTAGTTTCCAAGGTCCTAGAAAGCTAGGTATTTAACATTTTAGGATAGTCATTCCCGTTATTCATTTACTAAAAATCTTCTACTGCAAACAAACATTCATAAGTTCCTTAAGTGTTTCTTCATTGATCATATTTTCCCCACGTCACATGTAGCTGTGACATATGGTCCTGGTGAATGAAATATGAGCAGAATTTTCTGGGTAGGACTTTTGGGCAAGCTCATTAAAAGAGGACAAGTCCAGCTGACTTCTCTCTTTACCTCCTACGCTCTGCTCTTGATCATTTGCCCTTTAGCTGGCTACCTGCCTGGAGGACAGATGGGATGACGGGTAGGGGAGCAGCCAGATCACAACTGTAAGGGGAAACAATCTTATGCAAAGAATGGCAGAGAAGGATGGATATGCCAATCCTGAACTATTTCCCCTTGTACTTAGTGTAACACCAGGAAAATAAAGCCCTTATATCACAAATTAAGTTGTTGCCTATCTGTTACAATGCAGCCCAAAACCCATGTCCAACTTACTAATCAAGGTTCGAAATCTATTACTCTATCTTAAAACTTAAAAATAAATTGTTGAGATTAAAAATAAATAAATCTTGTGCTTTTCACCCTCCCTCTCCTCACATCCCTTTTCATTTCTCACCCTTTGAAGCAAGGAAAGTTTAATCACAGTAGGTAATTTCCATTTAGGACAAAATTCTAGATTTCATATGAAATAGGAACTACAGTTAACATGTGTGGATGAATATAAATATGATACAAAGTATTTAGATAGAACGTATATACAGTGATGATCTTTCTACACTAGAATGAATATAGGATTGTGACAGTGAATCTTCTGTTTGGTTACTGTATAATCTTAGACAAGTGTTTTGAAGTTTATAAACATTTGTGTCCTCGTCTATAAAATGGTAATAATGTTTATTTTACACAGTTATTACAATGGTTAATGACCATAATTTATAATGAATATTCAGTAACTGGTAAATGTTAATTATTTTTTCTTATATATTTTCAGGTATAAATATTCTTAAAGAGAGAGTATTTGCCATAGAGCCTGACTTTGTCCTGGGTATGGAAGAGTCGTTTGATTTTTAAAGAACTCCTTTTAGTAAGCTGACAATTCTTCAAGGAGGAAAAGAATTATTATTTTTTCAACAGAAGATATTAAAATCTATTTTTATTGAGTGTGCTACTACAAAAGAGAGGGTAAAACTAGAGTATGTTTTACCTAACTCTAGAGTAATGCTGAGAAATTATCAAGGAGAAAAAGAGAATTGGAGAAAATATCACTTATTTGAAACAAATACTTTGCATGTTGCATATGGTCCATTGCTCTTTAACATCCATGCTTGACACCTCCTAGAGTCTACAGTCTTGAAAACGAATACTACATTTCTAAGCTATTCTTATAGACGAGGTTCTTAATATGTATTAGGAACCGCCATTTGCATGCACTCACATGACGCATAAAATACACAAATAATCTCTTCCAGTCCCGTCCATGTTGCTACAAAAGTTGGGTATTCATCCTTTCTGATGGAGGCATAGCAACATGGACGGGACTGGAAGAGATTATGCTGAGTGAAATAAGTCAAGCAGAGAGAGTCAATTATCATATGGTTTCACTTATTTGTGGAGCATAACAAATAGCATGGAGGACATGGGGACTTAGAGTGGAGAAGGGAGTTGGGGGAAATTGGAAGGGGAGGTGAACCATGAGAGACTATGGACTCTGAAAAACAATCTGAGGGTTTTGAAGGGACAGGGGGTGGGAGGTTGGGGTACCAGGTGGTGGGTATTATAGAGGGCACGGATTGCATGGAGCACGGGGTGTGGTGCAAAAATAATGAATACTGTTATGCTGGAAATTAAAAAAAAAAATACACAAATAAAACAGAAGTCTTCTTTCATTTATTTTTGGATAGCTTCTGTTTGCTAGACTGTAATGATATGGCGATTTTCTACAGTATCACTGAACTGTCCAATTTCTAGCTTTATAGGTGTTTAGAGGCAATTGTATTGACAGCTACAGTAATCCCATCTTTCATGCTGATAAATCACAAATTCAGTTAATTTTTTAACTTGGAATTTTCCATTGTAGCTCTCTGATACCTTCATAGTTGTGTTTCAGGTAGAAGCTCCTTCACTGGTCAGTTTTAAAGGATGTTGAGAGTCCTTCCAGGGAGATCAAAACTCTCCCTGACAAATCCCAATGACTTTGTAATCATCAGCTTTGAGTTAAAATTTTTTTTTGTTTAACATGGTTTGCTTTCTTTAACTGAACCCTGATGGAGATAACCTATAAACCAGAAAGCACTTACAAATTCAATTATTATTATTTTTTTTTAGTTAAGGACTCTCTTTCTTCATCTCCTTCTTACACTGTTTCTGTTTTTTAACACTATCTAGCCACTATCTTATTAACACCATAGTTTTGTTTTTAAAACATTATTAAAGTGGTTGCTATATAGAATTGATTCTTTAAAAGTTTTATACCTCTGCTCCTATACTCCTTAGCCCAATGTGTTCATTTTATCTGTAACAACTGCTTTTTCTCTAATAGTCAAATGTATTTTGACTCTAAAGATGTGTAGAACTACATTCCCTAGTACATGAAAGTTGTCATGGATTGATCAAAGGTAAATTAGAAATCCAGAGAGACTTTCATTCTAGATAAACCCTTCTGTGTTGAGAAGATACTACTTTATTAGGGAATAATAAACACTTTTCTCTGATATTTTCTTTCCAAAAGCTTTACTAATATCCCAAAGAAGAAAGGAGTTGTTGTATTTGGTTTTTTTTTTAAACACATTTATGCATATATGTGCACTTCACTTTTGTTTGGTCATGACAGGTGTCAGTGGGAAGGAAGGATGACAGGAGGTAAAAGGAAATCTGTTGAGTAGAAAGATGAAAAAGAGTATTTGCAATTACAGAAATAGAAACATTGAACTTAACATAAGAATAGCAAAATTGGGTAGGAAGAGGCTATCTATAAATATACAACCAGCTCCCAAAATGCATCTCTCCATTCCCACTAGTATTTGCACCACCATGGTGCAGTCCTCTGCCAAATTATACCAGCATAGGTCTATGTGACCCATAGATTAGAAGGAAGCGAGATTATGCTACCCCTGAAGTCAGGTTATAGAGACTCAGAGGAGCTCTCTTTTGGCCTCTTGCTTGCTTGTGTTCTCATTCTCTCCTTCTTCACTTTGGGAAGGCCAGTATTCATGTCACATGAGCAGCACTATAGAGAAGCCCACAAAGCAAGGAAATGAAGCTTCTTGCGGTCAGCCCTCTATATGAGTTTAGAGTGATTGCCAGCCTCTTCGGGTCACTAAAGCCTTGACTGATAACTTGAAAGCAACTCATGGGAGACACTAAGCCAGAACCATCCAGCTACACCATACTCGGATTCCTGACCCTCATGAAATAATGAATATTTACTCCTAAATTCTGAGTAACTGGTTACACTCGAACAGTATCTAATATAGCATATAAATATAAAAATATGTATATTGATACATATGAATATGTGTGTATGTGTGTGTATATATATATATATATATATATATATGTGTGTGTGTGTGTGTGTGTAACTTTGGTGAATGTAGTTGATTAAAGTTAAATATAACAATTTTAAGTCAACATTGATTTCAATGCAGTATTAGACTAGAGGGCCAAAAGACTTTAAGCTACTTAAAATGTAAACTAATACTGCCATCTATCGGTGATTTTAAAAACTCACAAGCTTATTTAGTAATGTTTTATTTTCTTTAGGGTAAGGTATATTTGGAACATACATAAAAGCATTTCAAGCTCTTAAAAATAAGCTATTTCTTATATGAAAATGTTTTATTCCTATTACCTCCTTAGGTAAGGAAAATATGAATTCATTATAATTTCAAATGTTTAAAAAGTCATTTTAGCAAAAAAAAATTTAAGTTCAAAATCTTCTCAAAGCATATTATTTGATTTGATTTTTAATTTTACAACAACCACCTTATACATTATTAAAAAAGGAAAATTTACATTCAACATGATTTTAGTATAAAGTGCATTGAATTTTCCCCCGAATTTTATAGAAGTTTGATAAGCTGGAAATTGAATGTTTAATACAGAGATTGTGTATTAACCAAATTGTATTATTCCAAATAACAGTTAATAAATGGAATTTGTTTCTATTGAATAAATTAAACACATAATTTGGGGCCTGAGGTATTTACAAATTACTAATAAAGAATGCTTCAACATTGAAATTTAAAGTTCACACCAACAATTGGAACCATACCAAACATTTTTTTTTTTTTACAAAACTTTCTGCCAATAATGAAATGGAAAAATGTATTACAGCTCCCCGTTATAGTCCCTGCTTCAATTGTCTTAAATAATGGAAGGCAGTTAACAATTCTTACCGAATGTTTCGTTCAGAACTCTTTTCTTTAAGAACTACTCTGGTGACACCTAATAAATGTTTATATTCAATTATATCAAATTACTGTCAGTTGCTGGATTTTTTCCATGCTTCATCTCCTATATTTCTTTTATTCTATACATTGCATATCACATTTTAAGCAGTTACTAAGTGTTAAATAATGATGAAATATGTGTCTCAGAAAGAACAAAGCAAGATATAATTGCACAATAAAAAATTAACAGATGGATGGATGGATGGATGGATAGATAGATATCCCATTTGCAAAAATTAGAATAAAGACAGCAAAAGCATTACTAAGTCCAACTCAGGTAGATCAAATTTATTCTTTTGTTATACTGGCTTCTCCTATCTATAAATCTTTCTGTCCCAGTGGGCTAGTCATTATAGATAATTGGTTACTGTGTTATTTCCATGCTGAGCAGAATAGTTATGTTACTAAAAGCATTTTTTATAGGCAGTATATTGACACTTGCATAATTTAAGAAAAAAATGAATCTCATAAAACACCTGGTATTCATTAGTACTTTTTATTCATGTATTTCCTGCTCAATATTTTGATCACTTACCCCCTTCTGTGCAGATGACAGAAAAAGGCTCTCTTATAAGTGAGAATTTATTTTTATAAGCCAAGCATACAGTGAAACACAACACATTTATTTTCCTACTGTTCCTCTTTAACGCTGAAGATGAGATAGAGCTAGTGAAGTATGTAAGAAAGTGTTGATTGAGAAGAAATTTATGAGAACCTAACTGGCATTATTTCGTTGTTGACTTACATTTTCTGTCATCTTATGGGAATTGTGGCTAAATCTGTCAAAAAGAAATTAGCAAAGACTTGGGGATAATTTCCTAATGTACAATTAATGAGCAATTTTCTTTGATGGTTCTTTTATAAGTGTTGGATAGTATAGGAAATTATCCACAAAGGAAACTCCATTTTCCTGTTTATAATTAATTTTGACTTTGTTAGCAAATATTTTCTTGCATCTATACTGACCTTATAAACTTGTATTTGAAAACCATGAAGAAAAATTTTAACAAGGGTTTATTTTGCACTCATCAAGGGTCAAATGACACAAGTATAATAATTTTTTACATGATAGACATCTTTTTAAAAATTTCTTATGTTATAATGAGATATGAAGATAATTCACCATAATACATTTTTAAATTATAAAAATAAGTGCAAATTGATATAAATGAAGTCAGTAGTAATCATATCTGTATATTGTATCAGTCATTATATTTCATGACTGATTCACCAACTACTTTGGTACCTGTAATATATATTGGTAAATGTTTCCAACTAGTCTTGTAGCTTATTTTAATTGTTATTATTGTGTTCTTTCAATTAAAGTATATTTAGAATGAAAAAACAAAGGAAACTGATGTTGATTATGAAAGCCAATTTAATTTTAAAGCTCCAATTTAATATGTATTAATTACAAATATATCAGACATTGTGCCAATGTCAAAAACCTACACACTGTATTCATTAATACATTGAACATATAGTCCAATAATTATTTAGTACTTGGTGATCCTGATGAATTTAATGTATTCCTTCAAAAAATGAAACACATATTCTATAGAAATGAACTAAATGACAAATATAGAATTAAGAGAAACTTTGGGGCAATATTAACACAAAGGGGCAAAGGAGACTTTCTGTGATCCTAAAATGGCAACAAAACAAAACAAAAAGCTATATGAGATGGAAGAAAAAAGAGGACTATTGCAAAACATTCATATTTAGAAAGTAGATATGAAAGAAAAATATTCCCAAAACATATTGATATATTCTATCTCACTCTGTAAATTGTATAAGGTAAAGATTTGTTCGGTGAGTAAAAAGACTTAAAGAACATCATTGGAATCCATTTATGGACTGAGTTTTTGGAGATGGACTAGTTTCTTGGTATCCACCTATCCATTCAACTCTTCAACTCTTGAATTAATTGAATAATTATGATTTATCACTTTCCATATAGTAGACACTGTTCTAGCTATTGAATATTCCACAGCAAACAAAAACAGACAAACGATTCTCCTCACTGAGTTAGGATTTTGGTCTGATATTGCTTCATGCTGCAAGAGTTTCACTTCTCAGGTGTGATCAAAGGTTTGCTTTAAAAGGTAATGAAGATTTCCCCATGAGGGTGGGCTTAGGTATAGCACTATTACAACTATCCACTCCTGACTGGTAGCCTCCAAACTCAGTTAGTTAAATTGGTTACAGTACTTTTTTCTGTACTTTGAGATTTCTGATAACAACCACCTTAATGGACTGCTTATCAATTTAGTCTGGAATTCTTTTTGTCATATGTCATCTTCAGGCAGACTGCTCCTAGATCAGTAAATCTGACATTTTTCCTTAATGAAGACCTCTGCTTATTGTTATTTGTCCTCATTTTTGTCCTGGTAATTGTTTTGATCTCAGAACAGATGAACAATGGTACTCAGTAAAGAAGAATGATTTTCCTCTATAATCTTGGGAAATTGCCCTGATAGACCATGTTATATAAAAACCTCATTTTGAAGTAGAAGAATCTTCACATTGAGAAAATGGAGAGAGATAGAGATCCTATGTGCAATTTTTTAAAAAAGATTTTATTTTTATTTATTTGACAGACAGAGATCACAATTAGGTAGAGAAGCAGGCAGAGAGAGAAAGGTGGAAGCCGGCTCCCCACTGAGCAGAGAGCCCAATGTGGGGCTTGATCCTAGGCCCTGGGATCATGACCTGAGCTGAAGGCAGAGGCGCTAACGCACTGAGCTACCCAGGCGCCACTATGTACAAATATTTTTAAGGACCCAAGGGTATATAGATTCCTAGTTAGATTCCTAGTTATATAAACAACTCACCCATGTCTCTATTTCCCGACTTAATAATGTGATAGATATTCCTACAAGTCTAAAAGTATAACTTGCAGAATCATCTGGATGAATGGCTCTTGGCCCTATTTCATAACCCAAAGTTTAGAAATACTGACAATATTGAATTTTAATACAGCTCTTTGATGCCCCAAAACAGGGGCAGTTAAAGAAATACACCCAGTTTTTTGGTGTTTCAACCCCCTCCAGTAGTACCATTTTGTGTTCTGGGGAATGGCTTACTGAAAAACCCAACCACTTCCACCATGTGACTTAGATTAAGACTCACTGTCTACTCTTTCCCATTGCTTCCCTAAGACCCACAATGACTCCTTTGTTTGCCTGTGACAAGGCAAACACAGACGTGTTCCTTTCTGCCTGAACTTACTGAGAAGGTCAGACACAGATCGTCAAACTCTCTGTTCCTTATTTGATGAATGATTAGCTGAGATTAAAACTATTTGCCCCCTGAAACAAACTGGACACAGAGATAAACATTTCCCATACAGCTGACTAGAATTTCTTATTTTTACAAAGCAATCCCAACTCTAAACCTGTAACTTTTCTATTGTTCCCCACAAAGCCTAGGGTATATCCACCCTGCTGAGACACTATGATATCTAAATCTGGGGTGCCATTCCTGTAATAATGGTCTGACTGAAAAAAATCAATTTCTTTACTTCATTTTTGTCTTTGACAATATACTTGGACCAAACTCAATTAGCCTGTATCAACTGTGAATGTCAAAATAACTGTTTAGCGCTAAATGTATCATACACAAATAATTATATTTTCCCGTGTGCGACTCCAAGAATGATGAGATATACATGATCTAATGAGATGACCTGTAGCTTGCATCTAGACAATACTATATGCTTATGGCGAGCCGTGATGACTACAGAAGGGCAAATATACTTCTTATATTTAAACATAATCAGCCACACCTCTGCTCCCTATTTATCTCCCTACTAGGTATCCTAATGGTGCTGATGTCCTTCTACCTCTCTCAAATAAACTTTCTTAAAGAACTCTCATCTGTGCCTGATATTTATTTCAACCTACGGCTAGCGCTGACATTGGTTAATGTAGTTGAATCCCATTCTTGGGTGGTATCTCGTGAGAAAGCTGACAACCAAAAGCTGTCTCCATTTTTGCGTATTCCATGAATTATTTATCTGATCTTCAGCAGCCTAAGATTAAATGCAAAAAAAAATGCTTCAAGCAACAGAGATACAAAATTGCATAATTTTTCCTAATAGCACTGAGGCTGGTGACCTGGAACCAGAATTTCTCTGCCTCATACTGTATTATGACCAAGGCAAAAAGGAAATGAGCAACAAACTCTACCGTGTTTATCTTCAGTCATCATCATGTTTCCACAAAGCACCCTAACCATCTTTGTGTCAATTTATTCCAGGTTCTGAGAAATAATAGGAAAGGCATTATGTGCCCTATACCCACAAACTGGTTCCTATCCCACACACTGCCTCCACCACTAAGTCTACATTTTCTTTAAGGATCTGCTGTTTAGAGCTATTCTTCCTCCAGTGGTGGTTGTGAAAGTGACATGATAAAATACAAGTACATTCTATATAGGAATAGTGCCCGGCACATAGTATCTTCAAACCTAATGTTAGTTCCCTACATATATACATACATAGAAACATACATATACTCCTCCTCTTCCTCCTCCTGCTCCCCCACCCCCCACACCTTTTTTGGTTCCTGACCTCACATTTGAAAGCAAAATAGTATCTTTATTATTATTAGCCTTATCTATGCTCTGAAATGTTCCATGTAGCATCTGTTTTCCTCCACTTTAATGTTCCCAAAACATAAGGTCATTTAATATTAACAAATTATATCCACAGGGCAAAGGGAAAGACATTTACTTTGAGTTATTAGCTCATGTTTATCCAAGTCACATTCAGATGCAGTCTCTTCTAAAAGTCATTGACATTTCTAGATAAATGAGATAACACATTTCAATGAATACAGGGAAAGTCAATTCACCAGAGGCTAGAGTAAAGGATTATGGGGAATTCATTTTCCTTGCCTGTTGCCCTTCATTAACAAAAATGAGGAACTGAGATCATTATATAGCTGGATGAGAATTAAAGAGGAATATAATAGTGTTACCACTAAAGCAAGTCTTGAAGAATAATAATGGGATAAATAATGTAATACTCAATAGGCCTATTTCTGCTAATCCCCATTAAAGCACAAATCTTAGCACTGAGAATTCTAGCAAGATATTTGGCAGGACAACTACTGATTGATATTTTAGTTAACATGCTTTTTGAATTCAAACTTATACTTGCCTTATATTTTTAAAAACATGCTGGGAAAACATGGTAATTTTTTTTTTTCAGGGAGTAAACTCAAGAGAAAGGGCATTTCAGAATACTTTATTATACTATCACTCTATCTTAAATACCATAATCCCATAATGTCAACACATAGGGATCTGGAATTTTTGAATAAAGTATGCTTTGTTTCTTTAAATCAGAAGAGAATAACTTACCTTTTATCACTTGTTTGAGATCTCTCCTAGTAAATTGCAAATCCCTCACTCTGAAATACTCTCCTGAAGTCTACAAAAAAAGGATAAAAGAATTGAAAGCGTCAGTATTGTTCTGAACTGTAAAGCCTAATGAAGTCCTCCTAGGTAGCTCAGGTCACAATAATGGGATTTTAGTGACAGATTTTAGAGAGCTCTATAAATTAAATTAATGGACATATTTTAGCATACTTTTAATGCATGATAATTAATGACAAGACTTTATAAGATTGTTAATCAGTAAGTAATAGTCATATTCTGCACATGTTGTATATATTCTATCCTTTGCGTTTATGACATAAAATGATGTTACTATTCAAATTCCCCACTAATAATAAATGTGTCTACAGAGTTTGGATGTTAAGGTAATCCTCAAAAAAGAAACAAGAAGCAGCACGTAACTGATGAAATTAAATATTTTGGTAAATCACCCTAAGAATGCTTACAAGTGCATTATTGAGTAGTTCAACAAAAATTTTAATTAGAATGAATGAAAAAAGTATGAAAGACTAATTGAATTAGATTAAATGGAACTGTTTGAATGAGAAGTTCTATTTGATTAAAAAAAAAATAAGTTACAAAAAAGAACATGCTACCTTTATGTAGTATACAGAAAACCTGACGTGCATGCACTTAACATTTTCTACCACTGCCCAGGGAACACAAAGAGAAATGGGTAGTTCGGTACTTAGAAGTCCTTATAAATGCACTCGAAGGATTGAAAACTGGGCAGAATTATATTTTCATTTGCTACATACTTTTAGTTGATTCCTGTCTTCCCAAGTCATCTTCTTCTTTTTTTTTTTTTTTAAGATTTTAATTATTTATTTGAGAGAGGGAGAGAGAGAGAGAGCAAAAGAGCACAAGCAGGGGGAGCAGCAGAGGGAGAGAGAGAAGCAGGCTTCCCATGGAGCAGGGAGCCCAATGAGGGACTTGATTCCAGAGCCCTGGGATCATGACCTGAGCCAAAGGCAGATGCTTAACCATCTGAGCTACCCAGGTGCCCTCAAGTCATTTTCTTATCAATACTTGAAATTCCCAAGTAACAGGATGCTACTCGTTCAAAGGCTATTTTCCTAAACACCTAGCCTACCATATATCAGGAAGCGATAAAACAAAAAATTAATCAGAATCTGAATTAATCTTTATAATTTTAGGGTTTAAAAGAATTTTATATACATAAAATCTATCTATGCTTGTGTATTAATACTAAATGACTAAAGATTATTTGGAAGTCTTTTGAAATCCCAACTATTGAAAACACAAACATGTAATTTTAAAAATCAGAACTAAATTTTTGTATAATAGATATAGATACTGAGATTAGAGAAGTTCCTCTCAGTTTCGAAAAGATCTACCAAGTATTGGTTGTTATATTGTGCCTCATAAATTGCTGAGCCTTATGGATTGAATTATGAGACAGAAAAAGCGGTTCCTCAGATTAGAATATATATATATATATATACACACACATATATTATATTCTTATAATCTGAGGATATATAATATATGTATATATTGTGTATATATTAATATATAATGTATATATATAATATGTGTATATGTGTGTATATAATGTATATGTATATATAATGTATATATTATATATATATACAAGTATATATACTTGTACATGTATATATACATGTATATACATATACATGTATATACATATATATTATATATGTGTATATACATTATATACACATATATAGTATATAACATATGTATATACGTTATATATATTATACACACGTATATAATATATATAATGTATATACATATATATGTATTATATATATATTATAAACCATTTGCATCTGTTTCTAAAGCAAACTCTAAAAAATATAAATACCAAAAAAATATATATTTAAAAATATAAATACCAATTTTTTTTTAATTTTTTATTTTTTATAAACATATATTTTTATCCCCAGGGGTACAGGTCTGTGAATCACCAGGTTTACACACTTCACAGCACTCACCAAAGCACATACCCTCCCCAATGTCCATAATCCCACCCCCTTCTCCTAAACCCCCTCCCCCCAGCAACCCTCAGTTTGTTTTGTGAGATTAAGAGTCACTTATGGTTTGTCTCCCTCCCAATCCCATCTTGTTTCATTTATTCTTCTCCTACCCACTTAAGCCCCCATGTTGCAAAGTGTTTTCCATGTGAGACTAGACTGAAATACAGTTCCCAGAATTCTCTTTCCTGTTTGTTTCTGATTAGGATGGGCCACAAGAAGGTTCCTGTACAAAATTTGAATTTTGTAATTCACAGTGTCCTGTGAGATACAGAAGTCTAAACACTAGGCCTGATACACTATGAAACTGCCCCATGCACCTGCTGGTTGTTGTGTGCTGCCTGATGCTTACGCTTTAGAGGTAAGTAAATAAACATTTTGGGGAACCACTGTTTCTGGCGAGTCTTCTTAATTCCACAATTAGTCACAACTCCTTCAGTGGTATCATACAACACAGATGGCAGGGGGTGGGGGCAATGGTGGATTGAGGAGATGCAAAATAATGCTATTGTAATTCACAATTTCTTCATTTTATTAGTCTGAATACTTCAGTGAAGAGAAACTTAACCATATCAACTATTTGGTTACCCAGTCTTACAGATTTTAGGAAAGACAGGATAAACCTGATTCCCTTTGTTTTCAAAAAAGACTGGATTCCTGTATAGTCCTGTAGGAAAAGATCAGTGTTTTGGTTAAGTATAATAATATAAATTCATTAAAATATTTGATGTATTTAGGTCCACTGCAACTGCTATCATTTATATATAAATTGTTGCACCTATCTTCAGGGAAATGTTTCATGTTAATTTCTGAACCCTTTGCACCATGAATACTTTTTAATTTTATTTTATTGAGGTATAATTGACAAATAAAAAATGTATATATTTATGGCCTTTTTAGTATAATTGCCATAAACTAACAAACATATCCATTACCTCACTGTTCCCTTTTTTGTGTGTGTGATGAGATCACTTAAGATCTACCCTCTCAGCAAATTTCAGATATACAATACAGTATATTAACTATAGTCACATTGATATAAGCTATACCTCCAGAATTTATCCATTTTGTGTAGCTGAAATTTTATACCCCTTAATCAATACCTCGTTATTTCCATTCCTCTGCTCAGCCTCTGGCAACCAACAATCTACTCTCTGCTCCTCTGAGTTTGACTATTATAGATTACAAATATACATGAGATCATGAGTATTTGTCTTTCCGTGATTGGTTTATTTCACTTAACATACTGTTCTCCAGGTTCACTCAAGTCATTGCAAATAGCAGGATTTCCTTTTTTTTTTTTTTTTTTTAATCGTATAGTATTTCTGAATAGTATTTCTGTGTGTGTGTGGGTATGTGTGTCTGTATTTTCTTTACCCACTCACCTGTCAATGGACATTTAGGTTGTTTCCATATGTTGGCCATTGTGAATAGTGCTTCAATGAACATGAGGGTGCAGATAACTCTTTGAGATAGTGATTTTATTTACTTTGGATACCCAAAAGTGGGATTGCTAGATCATATGATAATTCACTATTTTTATTTTTTGAGGAATATCCATACTATTTTCCATAATGACTTTCCATAAAGACAGTTTACATTCATACCAATGGTGTACAAGGATTAAATATAAATTATATATATACATATATATAATTATATTATCAGTGTATATAATATATAATATCTATTATATTATAATATCTATCTAAAATTATTATGATATCTAAAATTATCAGTGTAAATTATATTTGGAGATCTCACCCTTAGCAAAGGAACTCTTTGCTGAAACTAAATTGACCTTTTCAGGTGACACATCTAGTAATACATTTGAAGACAAAATATACCATGTGTTCATAATTACAATTAAATTCAGGACTCAAGAGGTTTTACTATCATTCTTTTAAAAGATTTTTTATTTCTTCATGTAACAGAGAGAGAGATCACAAGTAGGCAGAGAGGCAGGCAGAGAGAGAGGGAGAAGCAGACTCCCTGCTGTGCAGAGACAACCCCCCCAATGTGGGACTCCATCCCAGGACCCTGAGATCATGACCTGAGCCAAAGGCAGGGGCTTAACCCACTGAGCCACCCAGGCGCCCACCATAATTTTCTATAATGATCTGAATCTCATTTCCTCCATACCTAAACCTGACTCAAAGAGCAACTAAGAATGAGAGACATAGAACATCACACAATTATTAGTTTTATTCTGTAGTATACACACAACAGTCTGAGAATGAAAATATTAACATTAAAACATAACACTGTGATTACTGTCAACTTTTTTTTCCACATATCTTTTCTTTCTTATTTGAGTACATTCAATTAGAGATATGAAATTAAATAATGTTTAAAATTACTTACAATTTTTACTATGTGACTGTACCAACACATTTTTTATTCATTTTTTAATTTTATGAGTTTTTCATAAGTTTTTCATAAATTTATTTTTTCTAAACTTGTGTGAAATACATATATGGCTCCACAGTCAAATTTGCAAAGCAAAGTATGTTCTAAGAATTCTGGCTTCTATCCCTAGATACTCTCTCACATTTCCTTCTATTCCTAATAGGTTAGGTAGTCACTTATGTATGTTTTATGATTTATGTAGCTAGTGTTTTGTTTTGTTGTTTGTTTTTTACTTTTTAAAACATAAACCTATGCACAGGTAAATTGTGTGTATGTGTGTGTGTGTAAATTTTTAACTTAAAATATGTACCTGGAGTTCTGTATCTGTTAGAGCAAAGAAGTTCATGGAAGACAGACTCTCCCCCGCACAGAAAACATAAATGTTGACAAAATTTTTTTAAAAATCTAAAAGAAATAAAAAGTAAATAAATGAAGGCATGAGAGGGGAAATGGCATTTGTTAAGCAGAAATGACATGAGGAGTTTCTGTATGCTTTGTCTTTATTCTATGAATGGGCACAGCTTGCTCCTTGAACTGCGGAGAATAAGATTATTTCTGGCTTCAAGAACAGAGAACAGATTTAGGGGTAACCTCAGCAACTGGACAATGAGAAAGGAACTCTATAAAGGAGTGAACTAGGACAGATTCCCCAAATTCTGCTCATAAATTCTGTCAAAATTTCCCTTTGACCTAAGAATCACACTTAACAGCCCAGATAAAAATTAAAAAAAAAAAATAGTATTTGGCTATCGTGGACATTGCTGCTATAAGCATTGGGATGCAGGTGCCCCTCCAGATGACTACATTTGTATTTTGGGGATAAATACCTAGTACTGCAATTGCTGGGTCATAGGGTAGCTCTACTTTTAATATCTTGAGGAATTCCATATTGTTTTCTAGAGTGGCTGTACCAGCTTGCATTTCCACCAACAGTATAAGAGGGTAGCCCTTTCTCCACATCCTCACCAACATTTGTTGTTTCCTGTCTTGTTAATTTTTGCCATTCTAACTGGTATTAGGTGGTATTTCATTGTGGTTTTGATTTATATTCCTCTGACGTCTAGACATACTATATGTTGGCTAACTGAACATAAAAAAGAACCCCAAAAGAAAATGAAATAATTTAAAGAATTGGTATTTGGGTGCCATCCCCCAAATATCACCAATATTCACAATATTCAGGATACAAACTGACATTGTTTGACAAAGATACAGAAGAACACAACAGATTCTTAAAAGAAGATAATTAAGAAAGAAGACATCAGAAATGAGGCAGATAGCAAACAAAGATTAAAGCAGCTATTACAGCAGTGCTTAATGAAGTAAAGAAAAATTTGCTAGTAATAAAATGAAAATACAGAAAATCTTAGCAGAGAAGCATAAAGTATGGAAGAAACCAATGGAAATTCCACTATTGGAGAAAAATATATATTAAGAATAATAGGGTTATTTGACAGCATAATTGTGATGGAAGAAAATCTTGGAGAGATGTATCAGTAGATATTATACAATATGAAGAACAGTAAAAAACGCTTCAAAAGGAATTAACAGAATTTAGGGACCTGTGTGACAATCTTAAAAGATCATAGTCTTCTACTATGTATCTAGAAGATACATAGTCTACTACTATGTATCTAGAAGATACATAGTCTACTACTATGTATCTAGAAGATACATAGTCTACTACTATGTATCTAGAAGATACATAGATCTTCTAACATTTGGAGTGTTAGAAGAAAAGATGCATAAACTGGTCAGAAAATAATATTTGAATAAATAATGTCTGACCATTTTTCAGATTTACGGATGGGTATAAATGTACTGATTCAAGAAGCTGAATGAACACCAATAAGGATAAATATGGGAAAATCAAGCACATTAGTGTCAAACTATTGAAAACCGAGGTATAAAGAGGATCTTTTAAGAAACCACAGAAGCAGCACACTTTAGTATATGGACAAGAAGTAATCAAATGATCACTGAATTTTTGTCAGGAACTGTGAAATTGAAAAAGGTAAACTAACAAAAAGTCAAACCAGAATTCTAAAGTAAGTAAAAATATACTTCAGAATTGGAGGAAAGCTAAAGACATTTTCAGATAATGAAATCTAAGATAATCTAGTACCAGAAATGCTAAAGGAAGTTTTGAGTTATACCTCTAGCTGGATTGCTAGGTTTTCATTTTATGCAGTTTTGCTTTTAGGAAAAAGTTTTTACTTATCTTTCGTTATTTCAAGATTTTTTTCTTGAGTACCAAATTCTTCCACTAGTGAAATTCTTAGCAATCTCTCAGCAACATCACCACTATAGCATGCAACGAGTTTTATATACTACATCTAACACCAGCGGTGAGGTCTCCAGTAACCTTCAGCCAGTGAGTGATAACTTAATAATCCTCTCCTTAGAGTTTGCTTTCGTGATCCACTCTTGGTAACAAAATACAGTTGGATTTCCTCGAAGCAGTATATTTATTCTGTGAGAGCTCTCACTAGAGTAAGGCTAGGGGAACAAGCTAGGCAAAAAATGGTCACGGCTGGAAACTTTCTTTGGTTTGATCTCACTGCAAGACTCTGGGGCACAAAACACACCACAGCATTAGTCTCCTCTTGAGGCTTAATACGCCATGCCAGTGATTCACTGACTGAAGGGATGTGGTGATGTGGGTCGGGTGGGGAGTTGCTGCCAGGGAAGAGTTGCTCCTGTTTTGCTAAAAGAAGTCTCCAGAGAAAAGGGTCAACTATGTATGAGGAAGCTAGTTCCTGAATAAAAACACAGATGCGATTTTTCAGGCCTGACTGTAGACAATTACAAAGGCTTTACGTGATAGGCTTCACGGGGAAGATTTTCACCCCAAACACTAGACTAAGTGACAGCCAGTACATTACACTCTCTGAAGAGTGTTGCAATAAAGGACTCAGGCTGCCTTGAACTGCCTGACCAGCCATGCTCTTATGTATAGGGGCACTCTTAATCCAGAACTCATCATTCGCACGTCCCGTGTCTGGGGCTCTCTGCCAAGGTTTTTAGAGTTCTCTGCCAAGGCCAGAGAAGAGGGAAACCTTGAAGACATGTTTCCTCATTTTGACTTGATACTAAATACAACCCATTCCTAGATCTTCCCCCCTCACATTGCCCTAAGGCCCTGGATTCATAAAAAGTGCAGGAGTCTTTCGCTCTAGCTGCCTCACATGAGATGAGCACACTCACATCTCTTGACCCACCTGGCCCTCCACAGGGATGCCATTCCCTGGGGCAAAACAGAATGAAGGGAGTCTGTGCTTTCTCCAGGTTTAGACCCTTGTTTATACCCTCACAGTAGGTGGTTAAAGACTTGACTGTTGCTTCCATTTGTTTCTGTTACCAGTTTAATTGCCTATTTTAATAGCTGGCAGCTCAAATGAGCTCCTAACAGTGGATAGGTCCCTCAGCAGCTAAAGGGGTGAGAGGGACTCCTAGAGCATCTACTCATTTTGGTTATGCTTATTTATTCTAGCTTACTCTTTTATTTTTTCTATTCTTTTTTTCCTACTCTTTTTCTCTAATTCCTGAGTTCTAGCACCTCCAATTTTACTTTTTATAATTCCAATTTATATTGTTCTTTTATATCGCTAGATATTTTCATAATTCCATATCATTCATTTAAAAATATGAGATTCTGGATTATCAGTTTTGGAGCATGAATTTGCAATGTATTCTTTCCTTTTGAGGATGTTTTTCTCCTTCGCTCAGTCTCTTAAAATAATCTTACTTAGAATTCAAGAGCAACTCTTTTTTATTATACTTTTACATGAAATAAGTTTATCTAAGGCAAGACTTCAGGAATAACATTTTGAGCTTCATAGCTATAAAGATTCCTCTTTTGTTATTTACAGGAGTATTAAAAAATATAGCCACTATTACCTGAAATCCCCTGATTCTGTCTCCCTGCTCACAACTTCTACATAATCTTCTCTTTTCTGAACTCCTATTATCCTTGTACTGCTCAGCGTGAGTTCTATTTTACACTGTTTCTAATCAGTAGCAGCTATACTCAGGAAGAGAGTGTTGTTGATTTGTTATAAGAGGTCATGTGATGAAGGCTTCGCAAGACTCTTCTGTGAAGAGTCTTGAGAAGTCAAAATCTCATACTTACCTGAGAATTTACATGTGAAAAGTCTTCCAGGCTTCAGCTGCTACCAATAAATTGCCTTGCCACAAATTCCAATGAGTGCTTGATGACTGTTTTTTAGTTTTCTTACTTTTAGATTCCCTGTTCCTTACTTCAGCCTTCTTCCAAATGGATTCTCATATTATGAAGATCTTGTAGCTCTTAGTGGTTTGTCCTCACTTTTTAGGATTTTGGGGAAAGTTCATTACTTACCTCTATTGTCCATGGAGTTCTGGTTTCACTACCCTAATGATTCTGTCAGCTTTTATGGGGATTTCAGGGAGATTTAAAAACACTGCACTTTCCAAATAAATAAATAAATAAATAAAATAAAAAGAGACCACATTTTCCCCTAAATTTCCCTTTTTTTCTTTATTAAGCTCTGAGATTTTAAAAAAATTGAGGGTGTTATGAGTCAATGTTGATAATTTAAGTATCTTAAATTAAAAGTTGAAATTTACCACTGGCACAGCCCTAGAACTATATGGATACATTAAGTATCTGTTCTCCCACACAAGAGATACAGGTGGGTCTGATGCATCTGTACCTTGCTGAGTTTACTACTTTCTGTGAGAAAACTGCAGGTATTCTTTAGCTCTAATCCCATTCTGTCCCTGTCCATGCAACCTATCTTTGAGAACCAATAAAGTACATATTGTTCGCCCAGTGTGCCCCAGTCTCTCCTACATTCAGGCCTTAGTTTATACTGCTCCCTCTGTCTGAAGCAGCCTATCCGAATTATCTCTTTTCTACGGGTTCCAAATAAAACACAGAACACTCGGCTAAATTTAAATTTTATACAAATAAATATATTTTAGTATAACAATATTCCATATAATATTTTGGATTAATGTATTCTAAAATATTATTTTCATTTGTCCAAATTCTATTATAGAATTGTTCTCTGCATATGATAACATTTTCTTTTTCTCTACCACTATAAATTGCTTTAAGGACTCAGTTTATAGGTCATCCATTCTAAAAGAAAAAAACATTCTCTGAATTTCAAGGTTAAGTTACATAACTTATGTATAAACTGAAACTCTGAAAAATATACACAGTGGGTAGCCACTAAATCAATCTGAGTATGCTGATATAGGTGTAATTTAAAAAACAAGATTTTAAATATAAAACCATAGATTTAATAAAAGGATAATGCGGTGAGATCACATATAATGTTTTATAAACATGGACTTCAATTTTCAATGGAGTTTTTAAAATAACCATATTTTACACTTTTATTAAGTTAGAAGCACAACATTTTTTGTCCCAGAGCTGAACATAGTCAAATCTAAAGGCAATTTTCCTCAGTAAGAAAACTACCATTTTTCAGTAGCTGACATGTTTTAATATATGTATTCCGGACATCTTACATGTTGTGTTTTCACAAGTATACATTCTCTTCCATAAGCAGAAAATGGCTGTGAATTCTATAATGCATGATCTAAAAGTTAATGCAGTGAGCACAGAGCAGCACCACAAAGAATGCAGGCAATGAATTCCTGTTCTATAAAATTTCTTTTAGAGTCATGACTGATATTAAACTTTGTTTTATTTTAATTTAATAATATTTTTCTATTACAGAAGAAATTTTTTGACACTCAACTATTTTTTGAAAAGCAAGACCTAGACAATTTTTTCCTGAAGTTTGATTTTTCCATGAACGTATTTTCCTTTATGCACATTACACTCTCAATACATTTATACAGATGAAGACAAATGTAATCATTTACATTTTGTTAAAAAAAAAAAAAACTAAGAACAATCGAACTCCCTTAAATGTTGAGAAGGAAAATAATGGTTACTGTCAAGTCACTTTTTAATTCTGCTCTCCAAATACTTTTCTGAGTGAAAAAAAAGCCATGAGCTGAGTAGTGTTATGAAAAGTTATTAAATTACACTGTCTGTGTGATAAAGAATCTTGATTGTATCCAAGAGGCAATGGTAAGATTAGGGAAGAAACAACAGCAAAACAAATTCTTCTAAAATGTATTTGCTTTTGATTTCACCTAATCTTGATTTTGAGAGGGGGAAGATTGCTCTAATGTTGAAGAAACCCCATAATAGGACATATAACTACCCATTCTGCCATGGGAAAAATTACACTGTCAAAGGGTGATAAAAGCACTACCAAGAGGACTATGCTCATCAGATACAGTCTCTCTCAGAAAAGCAAGCTGTTAGATTTATGTAGGAATTTCTGGGAATGTGGAGGTCATAGATTGGTGGATTTCAAAGGCTTCAGTAGTTGACCTTTGCTGTCAAAATATGGTTACTCTGATAAAACTGTTGTCAACTGGTTGGCACTCAGAGGTGTGTTTATGGAAGTTAGTCCATTTCTACTTGTTTGACTCGCTGAAGTAAAAAGCTGTTACTGTTTGGTTTGCTGGAAAAAACTATCATCAAACCCAATTCAAGTGACTATCTGATAAATAAGTACAGAATAATGAGTCTTTCCTTAGGACTGTGATGATATTTTATTAACAGTTTCTCATTTCCCTTCTCACACAGCCAAAGCTGTACGAAAGACCATCAAGGATGGTCCACATCATCATGACTATTATTGAAGTGAGATTTCATTTGCCAATAAATATTTTTTGGTTTAAGCATTAATAAGCGTGATTTCATCCTGGTTTTGTCTTTTTTTTTTTAAGATTTTATTTTATTTGTTTGACAGAGAGAAATCACAAGTAGGCAGAGAGACTGGCAGAGAGAGTGAGGGAAGCAGGCTCCCCGCTGAGCAGAGAGCCTGATGTGGGACTTGATCCCATGACCCTGAGATCATGACCTGAGCCAAAGGCGGAGGCTTAACCCACTGAGCCACCCAGGTGCCCCCTGGTTTTGTCTGAGAATCACTTTTTGAGTCACCTGTTGAAAAAGTCCTATACAGAAGTATTTAAGACTCTGGATGACAAACATCAAAGAACTTTAAGGCAAATAAGCACAATTAGAGTTGTAAGAAGAGAATAAAAGAGATTTTAGAGCAATGACTCAAGACTTCCTTTGCCTGACAGAGAAAGAAAGTCCCCAAACCAGGTCTTCATTTCTCTAAGCGTACATATAGATTATTTCATATTTCCAGTTCATATGAATTATTAGCAATGGTGACAGAAAGAAAATCCACATCTAATCTTTTGTTCATAACTATTTTTCTTAAGCAATTTAAGTTGGTTGCCCTAAAACTCGGGCTGTATTATTCACTATGTCAGTCAAAGTGATGGACAAGTTCTAAATGACTACTTTGAACCCTACAACTCTTTTTTTTTAATTTATTTTTTTATTTTCAGCATAACAGTATTCATTATTTTTTCACCACACCCAGTGCTCCATGCAATCCGTGCCCTCTATAGTACCCACCACCTGGTACCCCAATCTCCCACCCCCCACCCCTTCAAAAACCCTCAGATTGTTTTTCAGAGTCCATAGTTTCTCATGGTTCACCTCCCCTACAACTCTTAATAGTAGAATTAATATTCTTAGACATTTGTCCCACTCAATATTAGTCATATCCTTAGACAGAGTGATATTCGTTCAGGTCCCTTTAATGAGACATCATCTACATGGAGTACTGGAAAGTCATTCATTTGGAATAGTCTATTAGCCACACAAAATAATTAACCATGGTCTGGATTGTCATTAAAAAGCCTGATTTCTGTGTTAGGAAAAGCAACCACAGCAGAGGTAAAAGAGCTATGACTCCCTGTAGTGCAGTTACAAGTATTTTATTTCTGGGTATTGACATAACTATCATTGGTGTCTTTTTATTTTTTTCCTTTTTTTTTTAAGAGTATATTTATTTATTTGACAGAGATCACAAGTAGGCAGAGAGGCAGGTAGAGAGAGAGGGAAGCAGGCTCCCCGCTGAGCAGAGAGCCCGGTGCGGGGTTTGATTGCAGTACCCTGAGATCATGACCTGAGCCACCCAAGTGCCCTTGGTGTCTCTTTTTCATTTATCTACCATAAACATCATTGTTGGTAATGTTAGTGTAACTTTCTGCCAACTTATAGGAAGATATTAGGATTTTAAAATCCTAATGCTTAGATTGTTGGAGAAGACGTAATTATAGCCCACAGATGGTGATAAGCTTTCTGGGTTTCTAGGGCTAGACCTGGTTCAGCTACTGTAAAGCTGCTACAAGGAAACAACTCTCTGGGGTATAAGTGAGCAAAGTCCTGTGGGCAGGCAGACAGACTGTCTCAGAGCACTGCAGGAAGAGACCTGGGGTGCAAGATATCTGCATTGGAAGTGGTCATTGTAATTGGCAAGTGACTGTAACTGGCAAGATGGTCACTGTAACCGGGAAGTGATGTAACATCACCAAGAAACTGTCCACAGAACCCACTAATTATCCCACCCATGCACCATTCATGGACTTGCAGTAGGACAAGAAAAACCAAAACAAAGGAATTAAAACTAGCAGTCTTCTTTCACCTGTGATGACCCTTCAGCACCTTCCACTGCCAAAGTGTAACATTAGGCTCACTGTAGAGAGGAAATCCTTGAGAGTCAAGTTCATTATCAAAGAAAACATAATAAAGGGAAAATTTGGAACTAAGAGACAAGGAATCAATACCTATTGAGAGCGGAAGAGATAAAATGCATAGAATTAAAGAGGTTTTAAGTTAATATAAAGTGAATTATATTAGAAATATTTTTATTATGAAACATATGCAATAGCTGGTTAATCATAAAAAGTTATGGCAACAAGTTAAAAAATTAAAAATTGATTATAGGCATGAAATATTCAGAGAAATTATTACAATTAAGAAGGAAGTACAGTGTTTTCTAGAGTTGAGATCAATGTACACAAATCTATTTTGTTTCTATATACCAGCAAAAAAGAGAATATGGAAATAGAATTCTTAAAATCAGCCAGAATTATGACATCTAAACATCCCTCTGACAGAGCTGTGATACAGTCTGTGGAAAAAAATCACAAACATTTAATGAATGTTACAAAAGAAATGCAATTAAATGGAAACCTATATCATAGTTAGGAATCAAAAACTCAGTATCACTGAAATATAAATACTATCTCCAAAATATTTCATAATTTAAATTCATTTCCAATAAACAATACCAAGTTTTTCATAGACCTAGATTATAAAATATATATGAAAATAACTGCCTAGAATAGCCAAGAGAACTGTAAGGAACAAGGTAGGAAGCTGCTGAATCAAATATCGAGACATGAAAATTATAATAACTTACACACTGTGGGGAATTCACAAGGCATTATTTGGATAAGGATTAAAAAAAATAGATCAATGGAACACAGCCAATAGCCTAGATCACATCCCACATATATCTGCAACTTGCTATATGGCAAGTGTAGTATTATTTATCAATAGGAAAAGTAATCACATGGGGGGGGCGATGAAAGTGAATTTAAACTTCTCTAGAAAAGAAAAAAATATATAGAGATAAATAGATTAAAGACCTACATCAAATCAAATAAATAGATCAAATCAATAAATAGATTAAAGACCTACATCAAATCCAAACTACAAAAATCTTGAAAGAAAATACTGCAGAATACTTCTATCATAAGATAGAAACATTTTTCTTAAGACACAAAACACAAGAATACAGAAAACATTTGATGCATTTTATTGTGTTACAACTAAAAATATCTCCTCATGAAAAAAATTAATAATCAAAAGGAATACCACAAACAGAAATATTCATGTTAACTAAAACTATCATCAGATTAGAATACAAGAGCTTGGTAAAAATGGTAAACATATAATAGGAAAATAAATAAAAGACACATGTAAAGGCAAAATTCAGAATAAAATGTCTCAATAGCCATAATATGAAAACACGATCAACCTCACCAGGGATCAGAGAAATGCAAACAAGTTTCACCTCATATCGGCATTTAATCAATGAAATTAGAATATCTAGCAATACAATGTCTGGTGAAGATGCTCTTACCACCAAAGACAAGACACTGGTGAACATAATCACAATGGAAAGCAATTTCTCCACTATCTTGTGAAGATAAGGATGCACCTTCCCTATGATTTAGCATTTCTCCTTCTATATGCATGCCTGCAAGAAATGCTCACACCAGTGTACAAGGACTTAGATGAAATAGTGTTCACAGCATATTACTCACAACAAAATAAAATTCAAAACAACCTAAATATTTTAAGGAGGAGAATGGATTAAGAATATTGAGTATTTTAATTTAATGCAATTAAGTTAATTTGCAGAGAAAATTACTAAACTAGAAATACCTTAAAAAAAACTGACTATAGCTACATTCACAAATATAATGTAATGAAAAGAGCAAGTTGAAGATTATGAAGTATAAGCCCACCTGTATGATACTTAAAAACAAAAGCAATAAAGATGCAAACATATATGGATATGCAAAAGACTTTAAGATTTGTATTTATAAATTTTGAGAAAATGAGGGGCAAGGAAATCACTTAAGCTTTCTTTAGGGAAAGGTAAAAAAGAGCCCTCATATCAAAAGGATTATCCAATCAAAATTAAACTGAATTTCTTTTTTTTTTTTTTAAGATTTTATTTACTTATTTGACAGAGATACAGAGAGCACAAGCAGGGGGAGCAGCAGTAGGAGAAGGAGAAGCAGACTCCTCACTGAGCAGAGAGCTCCATCTGGGACTTGATCTCAGGACCCTGGGATCGTGACCTGAGCCAAAGGCAGACACTCAAACAACGGAGCCACCCAGGAACCCTTAAACTGAATTTCTTTAAGTAACACTAAAATCTGGTAAAATAATAGGACAATGTTCTAAAATGTAAGAAAAATGATTTCTGAATGAAAATTCTAGCACATTACCAAATTCAAATATAATTAAAATTGTGCACATACAGTGCCTCACAAAGATTACATTTAATGCCCTTTCTCAGAAGGAAAATGCCCTTCTAAGAAAGGATGTGTTCAAGGAAAATAGTGCTCTCATTTTGTGCTCCACCAAAATGAGAAAGTATGATACGAGACTGACATGGGCATAAAATGTATAGACCCTTATCCTTTATATTTGAACGTTAATGGATTATATCTATAATTTTAAAAGTGTAAATGCCATATTATGGTCATATTACTTCAAAAACACCAGAAACTAGTTTAATTCAACTGAAATCTGTAAGCTTTCATTATAAACTAGAATAACTAGTCACAGGTATCAACCAGTATTTAGCAAAATTACTTTAGAGTGAAATTTTAATACAACTTTAATTTTTTTAAGGTTTTACTTATTTATTTGACAGACAGAGATCACAAGTAGGCAGAGAGGCAGGCAGAGAGAGAGAGGAGGAAGCAGACTCCCTGCCAAGCAGAAAGCCTGATCCCAGGACCCTGGGATCATCACCTAAGCCGAAGGCAGAGGCTTTAACCCACTGAGCCACCCAGGCACCCCACTACAACTTTAAATTTTTAACTGTCTTACCTTTCTTCTTGTCAGTGTATATTTACACAAAGAAACACACTTTTAATCTCGGTACTTACTGCATAAATCACCTTTTTAACTTTATATTCCTCTTGAGCCTTCTATTTTCAACTTTCCATCCTCGCTATGTTCTCTGATCAACAGTGCATCTATTCATACTAAGAATGATTCTCCTTTGCACCCTTTCGTAAGTTCCAATATTTTACAGATCCTATATTCTCCTCTCTATTACATACTTATTCCATTTTGCTGCAGTTCTTTTTTTTCTTTTTTTTTTTTTTGCTGCAGTTCTTTTTTAAAGATTTCCTTATTCTAAAGAAGATATATGAACCAATTTTTTCTGATATTTTGCTCTTCTAAGTAAAAAGAAAATCACTTTGTTCTTTCAATCACTTAATAATTTAACTACAGAGCTCTAATTTCCAAATAACTTTTTTAGAAGTATGAAAACATAGCTTTATTGTCTTCCACCATGTTATACTGATGATGAAAAGTCTGGAAGTTCTTCAGAGAGAGTTGTTTTCTTCGTTCAGTAATGTTTGTTTTTTCCTGGCCCTCTCTAGAAGCTTTCCAAAGCTTTTGTTAGTGACTTGAAACCTCACAAGTAGTTGAGATCTGGGGGAGGGAGGAGGTCGTTAACCTAGTTTGTCACTGGTTGACCCCCCTAATGGCAAATGACAATTTGTATTTTTCCTTAGCTCTGACAAATTAGACATGATTTCCCACCCCTCTGTATCCCCTGTTGCTGTTTTGGGGGACTTTTAGTAGGAGATCTTTAAATTTTCCGGATTAATCTTCCTTATTCTTTTTATGTTTGTTTATGTTTTGCAGATTTTCTGCAATGTCTTATACATCCTTTCTACTGATAGTCTCATCATCTATGTTTTTTCAAAACTGTCACAATTTCTTCCTTGTTCTCTAAGTGCTCCTTTATTAACTTTTTGGAGTTATTTAAATCTCTGATAAAATATACAATATAATTTTCTTATTCTACTGTCTTCATTTATTCATTAAGCAAATATTTATTTAGTGACCATAATTTGCCAGACACACTTCTAGGACCACAGGATAATAAAATTTGACATAGCCCCTCTTTTCACGAGAGTTACCATCTAAATCTCTGAAAGATATCTGTTACTTCCAGTTTCAGTTTCTCAACTTCATCTTTGTCCTTTCTTTTGTTATTTTCAACTAAATTTCCAACTGAACATTGGATTTTCGTTCCTTTTTAAGATGAGATATAAACTAATTTCCTAGGTGTCAAGCAAATCCATTCCCCGCAGTATATCTCCCTCCTAAAGCGAATACAGAAGCAGATCTCCACGAGCATGATCAGGGAATGTCAATTGGTGGGCCTAAATGTAAGGTATACAGCCGGGAAATCTGAAGTTAGGCTACACACATTCTGTGATGCCAAATATGGGGAGCTTTAGTTTTCGTCACCAAAACCCACACGAAGACCTATAGTTTCCCTTTAAATAAATGGTTCCAGTTTTTAGATGGAACATATGGGTGACATGACTACATATTACACTTCATTTTTTAGAGCAGAGGAGAAGATGCAGGCTAGTTTGTCTATGAATGACTCCGTAGCTACTCATCCTCTTTCTGGCCCCACTATTCACTTCTGTCTCTATCCCATTGTTCTCTCGTGGTGGTCCAGGAAAGTTACCTCACACTCAGCCCTCCTCCAGTACACTCAGCAAATTTCCTTCCCTCCACAAGCTCGGAACCATTCTTGAATTTACCAAATGAATTTACCAAAATTCGTATACAACGCCCTTACATTGGTGGGCAACTGTCTTGATCTTCTTACTGTTATAAGTTCATAGATTCTGGCTATTTTTTACTAACAATGTGATGAGATCTTGAAAGAGGAGAGAAATAAATGGGTGTGTTTATTGCTTATACTGACAAATAAGAAATGACATAGTTCTCTCTATATAGAGATAGTGATAACATATATTATCAATATTTATATATCTATTATGTAGATAATATATGTAAATACATACATAAATACTATATATGAGCATTATATATAATAGATATATAGATATAGACATAGATAATATATTTATTACATGTACATTTATATATCATAGAGAACACTACATTTTTATAGATAGGTATGTTATATATGTGCGTATATATATTTGTGGGTATGTGCATATTTTAACAAAAAGGTTATTTGTGATTCACTATTATTCTATTGTGCTAATGTTATTTTTTTAGAATTGTGGCCTAATAATTAATTTTTCTAAATTCTCCTTGATGATTAACCTAAAAAATAAGGGAAGTAGATTTATAGTACTATTTCTTTAGATAACCACATGGTGGCAGCAAAAGATAAGAACACATGCATAGAGAAACTGAGTATAAAGGAAAAAACAGAACCTTCCAAACACAGTGCTATAGAACACGTACATGACTACAAAACAGTCCTATAGTTTGAAACTAATTTATATTATATGTTTTTTATGAAACTATTGAAATTCAAAAATGTTGTTACTTTTAATTTAATTCAATTTTTTTTAAAGAATTTTATTTATTTATTTGACACAGAGAGAGAGAGATCACAAGTAGGCAGAGAGGCAGGCAGAGTGAGAGGGGGAAGCATGACCCTACTGAGCAGAAATCCTGCTGCTGGGCTCAATCCCAGGACCCTGAGACCATGGCCTGAGCGGAAGGCAAAAACTTAACCCACTGAGCCACCCAGGCGCCCCTGTTACTTTTAATTAATTAAGATAATGTAACCATTAGTGATTACTATGTTGTCTATAATTCATCTTCTTATCCTACAATTGGACTTGTACTTTAAAAGTACTTCCCACATTCTGAGCCATACATTCCACAATATTCAACGTTTCTCTCCATATAAGTTTAATTTCATCCACTTATTATTATAGTTGTGAAGAGTAGTAATGAGGGACTGATCACACAAACCAAGGCCACTCCATACACAATAACGAAACTGTGCCCCACGACCTGCAGCAACATACCCAAGAGCCCAACTACAATAAACAGCCGAAGGAGTCAGCCTCCTAAAAGTCAGATTTGTAAGAAGTCAGATGGCCATATCTAGTTGTTCTGTATGGACAGATGCTGTGGTTTGTCCCACATAACCCATAACCTGCAGTTGCACCCCACAGGCAGGCTAAAGAATGTTGTTTGTGAGACTCATGCTATGTGAATAAGCTGAAGCTCGGTTGTTTGAAATGTATTATCTGGCCTCCGGGTCAGAACTGGCCCTTCTGTTCTGGACGCCAAGAGCTACAAATCTTATCTCACATCCTATCCTGCCCCAGGCGGGGCTGCTCCCCCAACCCCCAAATGGAATCAAGAGGGGAGGCAAACACACATGGCCTAGGGTCCTTGAAAATATGAAAACATGATGACATAAGAATGTAGCTTGCTCCAGACTACATGTGGGCTAACAAATGTTTAATTCTAAACCCTATTATTTTCCCTATAAACATGGCCTTTATGGGGATGGTCAGTTGCAAGTTTCACCTGGGGGGAGGATGCTCAGTTACTATAAATTCTACATATATTCAGCAATTAACAGAATTACTAAGTAACTAATTCTGCAATGCATGTTTCCAATTACTGATTTTTATTGCAATGTATATATTCCATTTTTTAAATATTAAGGCACAATGAAATTAGAACTCCAGTAATGTTTAAGATAAAACTGAAGATATATAAAATAAATAAATAAAAGGGAAAATGAGAACATTTATCTGAAACTGTATTTCAAAAACTGCTGTAGGGACTCCTGGGTGGCTCAGTTGGTTAAGCAGCTGCCTTCAGCTCAGGTCATGATCCCAGCGTCCTGGGATTGAGTCCTGCAACAGGCTCCTGCTCAGCAGGGAGCCTTCTTCTCCCTCTGCCTGCTCAGCCTGCTGTTCCCCCTGCTTGTGCTCTCTCTCTCTCATTCTCTGACAAATAAATAAAATCTTAAAAAAAAAAAAAAAAAAAAAAAAAAAAAACCGTAAGTGTCTTATATGAATTAACATTGTAATGCTTCACTTTGAACTATTTCAGGTTCAGCAATATTAGAAGTGCCAGGATACTCAAATAAACACCCAGTTCTTGCTCTTTCCTAGATTGTAGGAAGCTTTCCAAGTATGTTTATTTGTAATACTATAATAGTGAAACTATTTTCAACATGTTTCAACATGTTATGAAAAAATATTCTTAAAAACAATACTATATTTTACCAATTATTATAGAGCCACAGAAACACATCTAGGATGAACTCCAGGTCTCATTCCATACCACTTGGTTGTAGATGCCAGATCAGTGAACACTGAATTAGCAGGGAGAATCAGTCAAAATCTCTGGGAATTTTCCACTGGGCTGAGTAATTCACTCACAAAAGTCCCTTCACTGAATTGTCAAGAACATTTTCACTGCACTCTTGTTCTTCACAACCTACTTTTAGATAGTGACTTAGAGTGACCTGGTTGTGCTTTTGAAAACCATGTGATTTACTTGCTAAAAAAAAATTATTAAAAAAATGAACCTCTAACACCTAGAGCAAGGTTTTCAGCATGATGTAGAAATAGTAAGATAGAGATGATGGTGATGATAAAGTTACCACTTTCAGTTTAATGCAAAAGCATTCCTGACAGTTCTGGCAATATTCGTGTAGTTCAGATCACAAAACAAATTCTGTATTATTATATAAAAAAAATTGATCACTAAATTATCAGGATTTTATGAATATAATATTATTTAATTACTTTCTAAAGAAATAAGAATTACATCATAAGTGATTACACCTGCCTTTTATTGGGGGGATTCATAAATATACTGCATATAAAAACATACATTTCATACTGGAAAATTGAATTTTGCATAAAAAATACGATAATGGTAAGAATTAAAGAAAATGATGGGGGGACGCCTGGGTGGCTCAGTTGGTTAAGCAGCTGCCTTCGGCTCAGGTCATGATCTCAGCGTCCTGGGATCGAGTCCCACATCGGGCTCCTTGCTCAGCAGGGAGCCTGCTTCTCCCTCTGCCTCTGCCTGCCATTCTGTCTGCCTGTGCTTGTTCTCTTCCCCTCTCTCTCTCTGATAAATAAAATAAAAAAAAAAAAAAAGAAAATGATGGGGATAACAATATATATTCTTATGGACATAGCCCAGAGAAAAACTGTCTCATAGAAGTATGAATAAAGGACTTTTATCTAAATAGGCACTTTCCAAGTTGTATAATTATTACTTTATAAGAAACTTTTTGTATCAATTCTTGGGAAATTAATTTTTTTTATTCTTAGGAACAATACTACAAATAGTCATCAGTTTCACCACATAGTCCATGAAACCCCCTGAACTATTAATAAACTAATGAAGTAAAGTTTATAGTGCACACTTCCATGAAAACTGGGAGAAAATGCCATTGTTTAGAGAACTGAAGCTTAGTGTGCAGTATTATAACCATTCTAGGAGTATGCTGAGATTAAACTTATATAGAAACACTAATATAGAAACTTATATAGAAACTTATATAGAAACACTTAGCCAAGTGCTGGGCTTGGCTATGAATTAGCTAGGCAACTAGTATTGAGGTGTTAACTACAGGGGCATGAGTTCGGGGACAAAACTCCAAACTAACCCAAAAGGATAATGTTAAACTAGTAAGTGCCAGTCAAAACCCTGACTTTTAAGTTTAAATCCTAACTAAGGTGAATATAAATCCTCAGGCTGAAGTCCTCTGTGAATTTAATTTCATACAACGTGTCAATCTAATATAACATTTTGGACACATTAAAACTGCTCTAAACATCCATGTGCAGTTTTGGGAGAATATAAGTTTTCAGTTCACTTGGGTTAGTATTTAGGAACATGGTTGTTGGGTCATTGCGTAAGGCTATGTTTAGTATTATAAGAAGTGCCAAATTGGTTTCCACAGTAGCTGCTGACTTTCCATTCCCACCAGCAATTAATGAGAGTTTCTTATTCTGCACTTTTGCCAACATTTGGTAATGTCAGCTTTTTAAATTTGGGTATTGTTAGTTTTTTGGATCTTAGCCATTCTAATAGGTGTGTAGGCATCTTGTTTCAATTTCCAGCTTCCGATAACATGACAAAAATTCATAAAACAGCAGAGAAGGCAAAGTATATAGGCAAAGACACAGTATATAATAGGGATGTTGTTTGTGGTCTATATGAATAAATTAAACATAAGTTCAAATGATTTTGCATTTAGTTTTAATGTCATTTCTCCTCAAAAAGTAAGAAAAAATCTGAATAATATTTTACATTGATAATGCAATTAAACAACAGTATCTCTGCTTGCTTGGATGTGTGAGTTTGCATACACAGTTTATTACTTAAACACTCAAAAATAAACCACCAATAAGGAAAGGTATTTACTACCATGTCTCAGTTCAACATACATGAAATCTAGATAAATCGATCTTAAAATATCCCTAAAAGAATATATGCATATGTTTTTGTATCCAAATATACATGCAGAGAAAAAGAACTGGCCTTGACTAATAAAATTATGAAAAAACATTCACCTTTACAATAGTCAAGGAAATATAAATTTTAAAAATGCAAAAAAATTAACCAATAAGCAAAATTTAATTGGCAGTTTCAGGAGTTATTAAGATTCAAACCACTGGGTTTCTTTTTTTAAGAATTCAATATAGAAATCAGCATCAAAAGTGTGAGATACAATTTTAACTGAAGTAAAAGCATACAAATGTAGTATAAGGCATTATGACAAGTTCATTAATAAATGAGATGGAACCTCATCAAATTATAAACAATGAATATTTATAGATGATAGGTGAGTGACTATTTTTTGTTTTATTTCCCAAATTTCCAGATTTTATAAAATTAACATCATTTTAATGATTACAATAATAATTAATAAATATACAAAAATTTTACTCATTATATTGGTAATATAATATTACAAATGAGGATCTGAATCCCTAATGATAGGAGAATGATCTATACATCACAATAATACATCACAATATGTACATAACAATAATACACCACAATAATACATCATAAAAGTGATTTGAAAATGGGGAATACTCGAAGTATAATTCTAAGAAATAAAAAGATACCTTACTGTATGATCATGATCACATTCATGATCACATTCATGTCTGTTTGTAGTAAAGAGAGACAGAGACAGAGACAAAGAGAGATAGTGAAAGACTGATTAATGAAGATAGAAAGCTTTTCTATCTTCTACATTCTGTAGGCTCAATATCTAGGCCTATATCAATGTCTGGCATAAATTATATTCCCTCTAAATAGTTATTGAGAATAATGCATACAAGATTAATACATCAAGACTCAAAGAAATATACTAAAGTGCCATACATACTTGATTTTGGATAGGGGAATTATAGATGGTAGATGATCTTTAAAAATCTTTTTTATTTACATTTTTATATTGTCTAACATTTCTGTAATAAGTATACAATACATAACCTGTTTCTTATCCTACCTGAAGGCCCTTAAAGAAAACATCATATATATGTTAACGTGATCTTAAGTATGTCAGAAAAAGGTGAAATGAACATAACATTTTCATTCTATTAAAATATTTTAATATTTTTGGAAATCATAATGAAATGGCTGTTCTCATTAAAATCAACTCAAAATATCTCTAGTTCTGCAGCAATTTCTTATACAATATAACTATGAAGATCTCGCTGATGGTTAATTACTGTCAGAATTGAAATTAGTATTCCAACTACCAACTCTTTAAAGAGGCCTTAGTGCAAGAGAAAAGAGGCACCAGATGTTCAGATGACTGCAATTTTGTCCTCAGCAAAGGTTATAATCAGGTTCATAATATAAGCCTCGATGAAGAAGCAGCGTACTATAGAAGAAAAGTACACTGGGCAAAAACTCATAAAAAATGAGTTCAAAATTAGTCTCCATCACTTAGTAATTATGAGTTTGATTCATCCTTAACTTTTGTAAGCCTCAATTGCTTCAACTATATAATAGAGATCATAATAACTGGCTTACTTGCTCATTTCAAGTAGAGTGTGGGGTATTTGTCAGATTCCAAAGAACTTCTCTTGTGCCTGTTTCTTGTTGTTTATGACTTTTTGGCTTTTCTTTTTTCTTTTTATTTGCAGGGTATCAATTTCTTGTTTTCCCTCTCCTACCTATCAAATAAAATGTCTTCCAAACCATTTCATTTCAATAGAAAAAAAAAAAAAAAAGCATTGACTATGTTGGGATGAGTGATCAACTGTCATGGACATAACCACTATGAGAAGATTATTTTGAGAAGTATGTTTATAGATCGCTTTACTTGAAATACAGGGTTTTTTTAAAAACATATATAATACCATCAAATAAAATGTGGTCTTCTTCACATTGTTTACTTAATTTTACTTTAAAGCTGGTGTGGCTAAAAATAGTGCAAGATAATAGATCTTGACATTTCCATGTGGCCAGAGTAGGAGGCTCCTGTAAACTGTAGATTCTGAAGCTTCTGAGTCAGCCATCCCTTCAGCCAAAATTTCTCTGGATATTAGGCAATGTGCTCATATTTCTTAGAGAGACTTCTGAAGTATTTTTATAGGTCTCATGTACCATACACTCTTATCTCTGCTAATCTTTCATCATACCATCACCCCAATAACAACTGAACTTTCTTGAGCCTAGCTGCACCCTTCATCATCTCTCCTTCTCTTGGTCCTCTAGAACTTTGTCTTTATAATTAACAACCCCCTTAATATCCTCATCTTCTCTGAAGGATTACCTCCCCCTCCTTACTCTAACTGAAGCCAGACTACTCACTGAGGATGCTAGTTTGCTGTCACCTCAATTACTGTTTGTTCTTTCTCTTGCTGGGAACATTAGAAAATATATAACACTTGTCCCTTCAAGCCTGATACTTCTCCACCTTCTTCCAAAAATGTGTTCTAATTTTTGAAAAGAAATCCCACCTCCTGTGCCCATAATCTTTCCAGCTCTTAGTCCAATGTGTCTTTTATACACAAATTCTTCCAAAATATTTCCCACATAGACTCTAACCTTTCCCTGTGTCCTGCTCTCTATTCAATACTTTCCAGCGTGACTACTGCCAATACAATTCCATTAAAATACTACTTGACAAGGTTATCAAAAACTTAAAATATCTTCAAATTTAGTTGACATTTTAAATTCTACTTACTTGATGATTCAGAGGCCTTCAACACCAATAGCTACACTCAACTTCCTGAATTTTTATCATGTCCCTGCAGTTCTCTGCTACATCTTTTATCTGCTGTTTCTCCTTGATAGCTGGTTTCTCTGCATTGACTCTTATATGTTAAATTTATTCATGACTCAAGGCAAAGATTTCTTTTTTCATCTTTTATACACTCTCCCCTTAGGATTGAATTTCTGCCCACGACTCTAACTCTCTAACAAGACTCCAAATGTGTATGCATTTTAACTCCTATAAAGAAGACAAAACTGGGCAATATGTAAAAGACCGAGAGGTAGGGATCGGTCATTGAGGAATGCCTGAGAGGCCGCCATTGGAGTTGAAATTGGGATCATGAAAGGTTTTGGTCAAATGAAGATCTGTGAGAGGAGAACTGTCAACGGAAAGAGAAGCAAGTGCAAAGTTAGTGTGGAGGGTGCTGACATGAGAAGGGCGAGCAGGCCGCATATTATAGGGTTTTCAAAAATACACAAAGGGTTTTGATTGTGTACATGTGACGTAAAGACACTAGAGAAAGACAAAAACTGACATATGGGGAATAGGTGGTTATATTCCAGAGGGAATGCAGTAAGGTCAGTTTCTAGGATTATGAGGAATCCAGGAAAAATGGTGATGGTGGCATGAGTGAAACAAGGAACAGAGAACATGATGAGAAACAACCATTTTATAACATTTGTAATACGTTATATGTAATACAGCATACTCAGTTCGCAGATTTTTAAAAGATTTTTATTTATTTACTTGAGATAGAGAGAAATTGAGAAAATGAGTGGGAGGAAGGGCAGAGGGAGAAGCAGATGCCCCCACTGAGCAGGGAGCCCAGTGCAGGACTCAATCTCAGGACCCTGGGATCATGACCTGACTCGAAGGCAGGCGCTTAACTGAATGAGACACCCAGGTGCCCATAGAGAGTACACAGATGTTTTCTTGAAGGAGATATTGCCTGTGGATTGTCAGGAGAGGGGAATAAGAAATGGCTTCTACAGTTTTTTCTTTATCAAATAAAGAGACTTCGGTGTTATTTAGTAAAATGGGGAAGTTTTGCAGAATAAAGTAGGAAAGTATCCATATTTATTTTTTTCTGTACTATATTGAGAGGAATAAATACACTGAAATGGATATATCATGCAGGCACTGGACATCTAAGTCTGGAGCTTAGGGAAGATGTCTGGATGGAGATAAAATTAGATATTAATACTCAATAATAAGCAATAAGGTGGCAATATTTCAATACAATAGCAAAAATGTGGTCGCTTGAGAGACCTGAGGTGGAAAGTAAGTAAAACCCTAGGTCTAATTTTAGAGTTCTTATAGAGCAGCAAAGAATGATAGATTAATGATTTATACATAAAACTAAATGCACCAGAAGTCATGAAAGCAAAGAGAAGAAATTGTATTCAAGAAGGTTGTGGTAAACTGCACATAAATCTTTGAAGTTCATGAGACTAAGACAAATATTTTGCCATCAGCTTTGACATAACATACATCAATGCTAACTTGATTAGATTTCCTGGTGAGGATGAAAGCCAAATTGGAAGTTTTTGAAGAACAGTCCAGAAGTAAGGAAAGAGAGCAGTGGACAACTTTTTCTAGGAATTTTAGTTTCATGAAAAGGAGAGAAATATAGGGTAGTAGGAATATGTGAGCTCAAAGGTGATTGTTTTAAAGGTATTTGTATTAAAGCATGTCTGTATATTAATTAGAATGATCAAACAGAAATGGAAAAAAATCTGATGCTGAAGACAAAATTCAAAATCAAAGACTTAGAAAAATTGATAGTGAGTAGAATCTAATTCACAAGTAAACTGGCCCTGAGGAAAAACTACCCTCTATTGTTACGTCAATAGTGGAGAAAGAATATTTTGTACAGGTTGGAGGCAGGTTGGCATAGTTGGTGATAGAAAAATGAGATTTTTTTTTAAAACTGATTTTAGTTACTTTTTAGTGATGATAACTGTGAGAGTAAAGATTGAGGTGAAAGGTCATGTCAAGGTCTAGAATATGACCACATTAGTACACACACAGGAGTAGTAGCTTTTCTCTTGTGGTGGTAGTGAGTAGAGCAGGAGAGGGCCAGTGCTGTCTCATCACAGCAAAAAAATTAAATACTGGCTTTAACTGCTCTTACTCTTTCCCTCTAAGATTAATTCTAGTTAATCACTACATGAAGAGTGAGGTGTTTAACAAGCAAACCCAAACATGCTCACACCCTCAGCTTTTAACTCTTCAATGTCTCATTGTTCTCAGATAAAGAGCCCTATTGTAAATAAGGCCTACAATTTCTGATATCACCGAGTTTCACTTACCTTGCCAGCCTCACCTCAACCCAGTGCCTCTTCCTGCCTTTGCTTCTGACCCTCTGGTTTTCTTTCTGTCCCTCAAATAGTCACTGTGTTCCTAGTATCCTCACATTAAGAATCAGCTGGCTTGCCTCCTTTCAGATGTCACCTCAATAAGCATGTCCTTGCAAAAGACTTCCTGACCTTCTGAGCTATCACAATCTCAATCTCTCCACCTCTAGAATTCAGCAATGCAAATTAAATAATAAAGTTCATGTTCCACATTTCAAAAAATTTTGAATTTCATAATGTCTTATTTTAGTGAGTATATGACAAAACATGCATTCTTAAGCATTGTTGACTAAGGCATATAAGAGCCCTAATTCAGGTTTGGTATCTCATTAAGTGAAAAAAAGCATAAAGAACACAAGTACATGGGGCGCCTGGGTGGCTCAGTGGGTTAAGCCGCTGCCTTCGGCTCGGGTCATGATCTCAGGGTCCTGGGATCGAGCCCCATGTTGGGCTCTCTGCTCAGCGGGGAGCCTGCTTCCCTTCCTCTCTCTCTCTGCCTGCCTCTCTGCCTACTTGTGATCTCTCACTGTCAAATAAATAAATAAAATCTTTAAAAAAAAATAAAAAAAAAAGAACACAAGTACACCATGAGGCAAATTTTGTGATAATAGTAATACTAATAAAAGCGTAAATCTAATATGTATTATTAGAATAAATGTATACACATACATAGATATACATACATATACTTACACATACTACACACACATATATACATAAGTTCACTATTTTAATGGTGTGCTTAGTGGTAGCACAATGTATACTCAAAATACACTTTAAATGTTATGCTATATTAAAGCAATTCAGTTCATTGTTAGAGTGGTTTCAAAATTCACCAGATGCTTAGAGTAAATACTTCTGTACCTGAGTTTTGAGTAAAAAACTTTATATTAGTTTCTGGAAAATGAATTATCTGTGTTGAGTAGAATTAGATCACAGACACTCACTAAAAGCCTAGACCTATTTTCTGGAAATTTCCGTTGACTGTAACTAATGCAGCCACTTACTCTAATGCTATGTTTAGTTGTTCTCTGCCACCATCCAGTTGTTTTTATCTGGCATATCATGTGTGCTTACCCTCTCAGAGCCGGACTATTCCAGGAAATTGCCTGTGAGACTTCTGAACATCTACTCTTCTGGGGGCAATCTGGCTTTTGTCTATATTAGGTGAATTGGCAAAGAGATTTTTGCCTTAAAGAAAAACTTAATGACATTTCATATAAAATATCAAACAGATTTTTTCTTTCCCGAAGTAAAAAAATAATGGGTCAGATCAAGCCCTGATTATAGGCATCAACAGGAAGAAAACACACAAAACTAGAATGAATGCACATTTTCTTTCTTAATTTTCACCCAGACAAAAGAATTTATGAAAATAATTTTTTAATGGGAAAAAACTAAAATAAAGTCAGGAGGGAAAAATAACAGACATGACTTTTCTCCTTGTGTTCTAGTTTGGATCACAAGCACAAGTATTTATTTTTCTACACTTGGGTGTGCAGATGAAAGAGGAGGTATTATAATGTACAATAGTAAGAGCTTGGGCTTTATCATTAATCACCTTGGGATCAAATACTTACCAACCATATATTCTCAGGTAGATCACTTTCTGTCTCTAAGTCTTTATTCCCCATAAATGTAAATGGAGATAAGTAAAACACCTGATGTGCTTCCCGGGGTAAAATGGGTAATAGTGGTACACATTATGACTAGGGTAAAATGTGTTAATGAATGCTGAAATTCCTTATAAACTGCCATACAAATGATTATCATGTTATCATTGTGTTAGTTCCAGGATTGAATGAGATCCTCCAATTCTCCACAGATACCGATGCCACAGAAATTTATGAACAATATTAAGCTATATCATTGTCTTGTGAAAGAGGAAATGGAGAGAACACAGGACACACTTTACTACTTAATATTTCATTTGAATTGTCCCTGATGGCAATTCTGATTGTAAAGCGCTATTTCTCCACTGTACCATGAATGGGAGTAAAGAAGCATACACAATGTAGACCCCACCTTTGAGAAGTATTCCATCTGGCTGCAACAAGACAGAAAAAGAATGAGGTTAAAAGTGAGTTTGCCAAAGAAAGGACATGCAAGATCTTTAATATTTGTCTCTGGTGGGGAGTATTATGATTTTAGTTTGTACAAAGTACCATGTTTTCATTAAAACTCTCCATGTTAAAATTTGGAGAAAACTGGTTAATAACTATAGAAATGCAATTCCAAAGAAAATTGCAGAACTATCCCTGAGATTGAAACCTACCAAACTTATGGATTAGCTCAAGAATAAAATTCTTTTGATTGATCAGAAGTATTTAAATTTAATAGTCTGAGATTCCTGTCCTTACTTATTAGAATAACAGAAAATAATAATCAGAACAAAGATAGTTAAAGACAATGGAGAAGAGAAATAACGAACAGTGTATACTTGTCTTATAAGAAAAGGCCAGATTCAAATCATCTTCTGGAATTCTGTAGCACTCTTTTTCTATCCTGGGCCCCCTAGGTATGAAATAAGCAGGGATTTCTATTGTAAGTGGGAGAGTACACTTGTAGGAGCTCAGTGGTTTATAAATGAGCTCCATTTACATACTGTAAAATGTATTTTAGTCCCAAAGGATATAATTGCCTTGTACACAATACAGTTATAATAGCATAGGAAGGAAAACTTTCAAAAATTCTTTCATTTCATGCTAACATGATGCAGCTAACTATGGCAACATTTCCTGACAGCCTAAATTAAATGGTAGATTCTGAAAAATAATCCAAATTGACTTCAGAAAGGAAATGGATTAATCAATGTCTACATAAATCTAATTTAAAGTGAATGTTTTATACAATAATGGAATGTCTGTCTACATTATAATACATTTTAATTTTGTGTTCAACCTTGGCAATGATTTATTTACTTTCAAATGTACTTATTCATGATGATGCTTAGGTAACAATCAAAAGCTTTCTATTGCTTTCCTGTTTACTAGAGTGCATGCAATGATGCTATGCCTATACGACAGAAAACTCAGTATATTAAAAATAAAAGCAATGTCCAAATTCACGACAGCTTTGAGATAAGAATTCTAAGTAACCCAAATAGCTAGCTACCAATACAGTGCCCAATTCCCTATGTCCACAAAGAAATACACTATGGAGTTATGTGTTTCCACAGAGAACACATACACATTGTTATCTGTGAATATATTTTCTGCTTTGGCACCAAACTGGTATTCTTTTCTCACCCTAATGAGTGAGACTCTTGAGTAGGCTCACTTAGGAATTATATCTGGATCAGACATGAGCAAGTTTCTCCAGGTTTTCTTAAATATGATCTCCTTACTTGTTCCTATTTGTCCTTCCAAGGTAGAGGCATGTTCTTAGGCTTCATTAATTAAAAAGAGCCCAACCAAAGAAAAGAGAATTTTCATAACCATATTTAATTTTAATCCTTTCAGAATGCCAACTTCTGGTGACCCCACGCTATCAATTGATGAGTCTGTATCTATTGTGTCTTTGTAAGTTATATCAGTGTTCTTTTGGGGGATAAGAGGAAGTGACAAGAAGCATCCTTGAATTTCTCTCGATGGTTATATTTCACTAAAAATATTGATGATATCAATATCATACCCTATGGACTAATATTTTAAGTGATGTTTTAACTCCTTAAGTATATTAATAAACAAGATACATTAAAAAAAAGTATGTTGATAAATGTGTCAAATAAATCTTTCCAAAGAACAGCATGGGTATTTGTTTAATGCAAGAAGGAACAAATGGATAAACTGTCTTTTGCTGGGTCCAATTAAGTTCTTCAGAATCTCTCAGGACTAGTCTAGATGGCTAATCAAGAGTGAAGTAAAAGAAATTCTGAAACGTTTCCTTCCTTATTTTATACACATTTGCCAAAACTTCTTTACAGTAATTAAGGAAACAAACCTAAACAAGTGTTCTTGATGATGCAACTACTTTCAGAGCTTAGTATAAATGGCCTTGCATAGAACAACTAGTCTGTTTGAGTGAAGTTGATTCATTTCCTTTCAGTGGAGTTCAGTTAACTTGCTTTAATCAATCCTATAATTTAGGGGCAGTTGAAAGCAGCTATCAAAAACACTGTGATTTCTTTCAAGTTTTCTCAAAATTTCAAAGTCTTCATTCAAATCTTCACAGCAATACTCTATAAATAAAACATCAAAAAATTTAAATATGCATATTTCACATAACTAGGCCTGCGCTACATCACAACACTATGTTCAAAGGCCTATTAGACAATTATATCATGATTTTACAAAATGACTTTTATTATTTTCTTTAATGTGTGACTTATGTTTTGTATTAGTGAGATTTAAATATAAACATCATTCTTTAAAGCTTTTTCACTTATTCACACATTTTTTAAGGAAATTCTCAAGAGAATTCATTAAACATTGATTTTCCATGGAAACTGGTTGGTGTTTTGGCACCAAAAGTAAGATCATTCATCTATGATTTATTCTATAAAATGTGTTCTCTAGTACGTATTTAATTTGACTAAAAAAAATCGAACTGATCTATACTACATATTCTCTTGTGTCAAACACAAATTCTTAGAACTTAACTGTTTTAGTGGTACTTCTATTACCTATTCAAGTGCAAGTCCTTCAATTTTCTGAGAATAAAACATCCAAAATTTGAGCCATTTTGCAAATTTGTACTCAAAGTATAATTACAAGCCTTCTATTTTTATCAGTGTTGTGACATTTCTGATTCCTATCTTGCCATGTACAGCATACATAATAATTTTTTTTTTTTGTTGTTTGGATTTTGGGCTTTTTCCCCCCTCTGGTTAGGTTTCCAGTTAGATGGTTAGGCTGTGCTAACTACAAAAGTTAAGTAAGTGTATTAGCATTAAGTTTGTACTTAAATAACCATGTTATTCCAAGAATTAGGCCATTTGTTGATGATAGTCTAATGCTACTCAGTTGGTCTAATATGACTTCAGCTCAAGTGTATGTGATCTAGATGAAGAACACTTGCCCAAGACTCAAACTGAACAGTAAAATATGCTATAAGAAAATGGTTGAATTTCAGCTTAAGTGATTCCTTTTGGCACTAGCAAAATAATCATCACTCCATAATGTTTCTGAATCTTTACCATCTATTCTAAAATTAAGAGACTCTAATGGGTAAAAGTATAGAGACTAGCTAAGAAATTATCTGTAATATTTGAACATAAAGTCCTTGTAACCTTAGTTTCAAATGCCATAAAACATAGGTTCTGTCTTAAGTTTACTTCTTCATAAAGATATGGCTTCTTCATAAAGATATTTAACCTTTGTGGAGGCAGTTTGCATGTCTTTCTTGACATACTCTAATCTCTGCATTCTGACTCAAGTTTGAAAGTCCCAATGTATAAATGTGGGTTTATTTGGACTACTCAGTTATTTTCTTAATTGAAGTATAGGTGACACACAATGTTACATTAGTTTGAGGTTACACCATATTGACTCAGCTACTCAATACCTTCTTGCTCTACTCACGAGTGTAGCTACCGTCTATTACCACACCACACTGTTGCAATTCTACTGACTATATGACAAGAACCATTTTTAAATGCAAAAAGGGGGACGTGGTCCCTGAGAAATCAAAATTAATGATTTCTTGAGGTCAACCAGACCCCAACTAATCCCCATAGTGACTTTGAAAAAATAGTAAAACTTGTCCTCTAAAAGTAGATGCAGGACATTGGGCCCAGAGCAGAACTAGTGCATCACGACTAGATTACAGGGGCCCTGAATTGGTACTTCTTGGTCATTATAACTTGAAAAATCCTGATTGTCATTTTAGGCGACTTGGAATTTGTAAAGGCCAACTTTCAGAATAAATCCCTCAACTGCTGAGGAAAAGAGAGACTTTTTTCCTCTGGGTTTTATTTAGGTGTAACTGATATATAACACAGTGTAAGTTTTAGGGATCCGGTGGAACAACTTACTTATATTGTGAAATGATTACCACAGTAAGTTTATTTAATATCCATCATCTCATATAGACACAGAAAAGAAAATAAAAAGTGTGTGTGTTTTTTTTTTTTTTCCCCCTTGTGAAAAAAACTTATATTTACCCTCTTGGCAACGTTCCAATGTACCATATGGCAGTGTTAACTATAATCATCATGTTGTGCCCATGTACTTATTTCTTAAGACTAGAAGTTTGTACCTTTTGACAAAAGAGCTACTTTTTAATCTCCTCAGAAAATGCAGATGTTTGCCCTACAGTAAAAGACAATGTACATGGATGGGTGGGGAAAGAGATAGGCCAGGTGATGGTATATGGGATGGAAATGGGAATATTGAGGAAAATTAAGAAAGACCCAGATAAGCTTCTAAATTTGCTCCTTTCAGGAAAGTGCTAAAATCTTACTGAGATGAATTATCAGTAAGGGCAAAAGAAAACAAAAATGAAATCCAAACTGGAATTTCTATGTGAAACATGAAAAATAAATGGAGAAAGTAAGTGGGTTTTCATTATAGATATCACCACCAGACACCAGAAAGGAAAGGGTGAAGTTTTCCCTGTGGTGAATAGAATGGACAGCAATAGATGCACACTGATCTTTTTGGCAGCCAGAGCATACAGATCTATAAGGAGAAGAAGGTACAGATACCATTGCCACTTTCACTTGAAACCCAGAAAGCCACATAGAAATATAGTAGAAAATGGACACCAAATTTTGCTTAGCCTAATACCCTCTAGTTCCATCCACGTCGTTGCAAATGGCAAGATTTCATTTCTTTTGATGGCTGCATAGTATTCCACTGTCTATATATACCACATCTTCTTTACCATTCATCTGTTGATGGAAATCTAGGTTCTTTCCAACACCCAAAGAATAAATAATCCAATCAAGAAGTGGGTGGAGGGTATGAACAGATTTTTCTGCAAAGAAGATATCCAGATAGCCAACAGACACATGAGAATGAGTGCTCCACATCACTTGGCATCAGAAAAATTTAAATCAAAACCACAATGAGATGCCACCTCACACCAGTCAGAATGGCTAAAATCAACAAGTCAGGAAATGACAGATGCTGGTGAGGATTCGGAGAAAGGGGAACCCTCCTACACTGTTGGTGGGAATGCAAGCTGGTGCAACCACTCTGGAAAACAGCATGGAGGTTCCTCAAAATGTTGAAAATAGAACTGCCCTATGACCCAGCAATCGGACTACTGGGTATTTACCCTAAAGATAACAAATGTGGTCCGAAAGGGCACATGCACCCGAATGTTTATAGCAGCAATGTCCACAATAGGCAATGACTTTTTTGAGACAGAACTCCTTTAAAGAAACTTTAGATAATCATCTCCATTCTAATAGGTAAAAATTAAAGCCCTTGACTTCTAAATTGTCAGCCTGGAAGTCTTTGAATTATCTTAACATTTTAACGGATTTTATGCTGAGTTCCAGTAGTTAATTATGCTTTAGTAAATATGACATGTTCCAAGATGTGCACACAATCATCTGGCTTCAGGTCTGTGACATGTGTGATAACGTGGGTGAGTGGAGAGTGACTGGTGGATATTAAAAGCACCCAAGACCTTGTCTCCAGATCTATTTCTGGTATACCCAATAGGATAGCTACTCGTACAGCGCAGAGAGCTGGAAAAGGGCAGAAACCAGAGGCAATACCAAAAAGAAAGATCTTTTAGATTCTAAGAACTCAGAACTGTTCTATCTTTTGGTCAGTTTTAATTAGTCAGTAACTTTTACACTTGGTCTGTTCCTTGATAGAAGTAATATGAAATCCTTTATCCACCCCCCCACCCGATTCTGCCTGCATTGAAAGTCATAATAAAAATACCTGCACTGAAAGTCCTAACGAAATCTCCTTCAACTCTGGTGAGGGGTAGGGGGTGGTATCCGTAAGTGTTAGGATCCACTGGAATCCCTGGAACTTACTGCTTTGGATGGGAATTCTTCAGCCAGTGTGGATCTCTTGATCCATAGCAACACCTCCATAACACCCATCCGGAACGTGAGTTTGCTTCTCAGCAAAGGAAAACTCATTTCTTGGGTTGAGGCATTTTGTGCCTAGGATGGTTGCAGCATTGTTCCCTATTTAGTCTTCTTTCAGAAACCTCCACTGAGGTAGTAGTCAATCAGCCCAACACAACGCAGCTCCTCATGCTGCTGTGACTGAGATGCTGGGTCGAAGCTGGACCCTTCCTACTTCTGCAAGTGGGCAGTGATTCAAGAGCAGCAGCTGCAAGACTGTGACGTCATGGGTCTGGCACTGCTGCTGCTGCAAGTACGGGGGGGGCGTCGGGAATCTGACTTGGTTTTAAACACACTGTGTAAATATGCTTAAGAAGTTGGTCTCTGCCTAAATCTGTACGATGACTGTTTCCTGATTGATGTCCTACTGATTTCTTCTTTAATTCTAGCCTTATGATTTTGGTCCTTTGTACAAAAGTGTGAACTGATCTTGGCCGGTATCCTGGTTATAGAATATTTTTATCTATGTGAACTGTGCAAGTTTGTGTGTCTTCCTAGCCCAAGAGTTTTTTTTTTTTTTTTTTCTTTTTCCCTACTCCACAATCACTTCACATTCAAAGCCCTTAATGATCAGCTCTAGCATTAACTAGAACATTTTGAACACTTCTATCACTTGCTTACCAAACACAATTATATTATCCTAGGCCACTGCCAGACTGGTCAGACTAACTGGAGTGCATTTATCTGAATTAAAATTTCCTTCTCTAATGACCTCACAAATATCATTTTCTATTTTAATTAGGAGAAAAGAAAGTATTTTACTAATAGAATGTTAATGCCTTTATTTTGTACCTATTATTCCTTGCCTAAGAGGATACTGTAATCCAGTTGCAGTCTCAAAAATATTTATGCCTCAAATTTATTATTGAAATTACTACTAAAGGGAATAAACATGTTACATGTTTATAGTTCTGTTCATTATTCCTCTTTCCCTATTAAATATGTGTGTTAGTGTATAACATATGTTATAATGTATATAATTACAATTTACAATAAGTGATTTTTAAGAAATATAATTATAGAAATATAGTAAAGCAAACTATATTTTGCTTTAGCATCAATATTTAATTTTCTATTCTTCTCCTGTTTCTCTAAATTTCTCATGCATGCTCCCACTACAGTACTTGTTGTCTCTCTACTGATAATTCCTTTCCCCAAAAGTGTGCCTGGGTCACTCTTTCACTTACTTCAGACCTTTATATAAATAATACTCTTCAATGAGGCTTTTCCAGATGACTCTATTTAAAATCACAACTTCAGGGGCGCCTGGGTGGCTCAGTGGGTTAAAGCCTCTGCCTTCAGCTCAGGTCATGATCCCAGGGTCTTGGGATCAAGCCCCGCATCGGGCTTTCTGCTCAGCAGGGGGCCTGCTCCTCTTCCTCTCTCTCTGCCTGCCTCTCTGCCTACTTGTGATCTCTCTGTCGAATAAATAAATAAAATATTTAAAAAATAAAATAAAATCACAACTTCATTTCTGAACTCCCCTTTTTTGCTTCTATTTTAATTTTCTCCATGACAATTATGTGTCTTATTTATTTTAATCTGTCATTTAAAATGGGGGCCCTCTAAAGAAATTTCATAATATAAATTCAAGCATATTTAAATATATAAATTCAAATACATTAAAAATAAATTCAAACTCAATAGCTAAAGCAATTCTGAAAAAGAAAAGCAAAGCCGGAGGCATCATGATTCCTGACCTCAAACTATATTACACAGCTGTAATCATTAAGACAGTATGGTTCTGGCACAAAAACAGTCACACATACCAGTGGAACAGGATAGAAAACCCAGAAATGGATTCATAGCTATATGGCCAATAATCTTCAACAAAGCAGGAAAGACTATCCAATGAGAAAAAGATAGTCTCTTCAACAAAGGGTGTTTGGAAAACTAGACAGCAACATGCAGAATAATGAAACTTGACCATTTTCTTACACTATACACAAAAAGTAAATTCAAAATGGATGAAAGAACTGAATGTAAGACAGAAACCATCAAAATCCTAAGAACATAGGCAGTAACTTCTTTGACCTCAGCCAGAGCAACTTCTTACTAGACACATCTCTGGAGGCAAGAAAAACAAAAGCAAAAATGAACTATTGGGACATCACGATAAAAAGCTTCTGCACAGCAAAGGAAACAATAAACAAAACCAAAAGGCAGCCTACCGAACAGGTAAAGATATTTGCAAATGACATAGCTGATAAAAGGTTGTATCCAAAATCTTTAAAGACCTTCTCCAACTCAACACTCAAAGCACAAATAATCCAGTTAAGAAATGGGCAGAAAACATGAAAAGACTTTTTCCCAAAGAAGACATACAGATGGACAACAAACATGAAAATATTCTCAACATCACACATCATCAGGGAAATATAAATCAAAACTCCAATGAGATACCTGTCCAAATGGCTAAAATCAACAACACAAGAAACAATAAGTGTTGGTGAGGATGTGGAGAAAGGGGAACCCTCTTATGCTGTTGGTGGAAATGCAAGCTGGTACAGCCACTCTGGGAAGCAATATGGAGGTTCCAATAAAGGTTAAAAATGAAGCTACCCTATGACCCAGCAATTACACTTCTAGGTACTTACCCAAAGGATACAAAAATACAGAGTTGAAGAAGTACATGCACCCTGATGTTTATAGCAGCAGAATCAACAATAGCCAAACTATGGAGAGAACCCAAATGTCTATCAACCAATGAATAGATAAAGAAGAGGTGGTGTGTGTGGGGTGTGTGTGTGTGTGTGTGTGTGTGTGTGTGTGTGTGTGTGTGTATCTACATATATATAATAGAATATTACTCAGCCATCAAAAATAATGAAATTTTTGCCATTCAAAATGATATGGATAGACTTAGAGTGTATCAGGCAATAAGGCAGTCAGAGAAAGACAAATGTCATATGATTTAACTTATATGTGGAATTTAGGAAACAGAACAGATGAACATATGGGAAGGATTTAAAAAAAAAAAGATGGAAACAAAACGTAGAGACTCTTAGTTATAGAGAATAAACTAAGGATTGTTGGAAGGAGGTGGGAGATGGGCTAAATGGGTGGTGGGCATTAAGGAGGGCATTTGTTCTGATGAGCACTGGGTGTTACATGTCAGTGATGAATCACTAAATTCTACTCCTGGAACCAATATTCCATTAATATTAACTAAAATTTAAATAAAAATTTGAAACAAGAAGATAAATAATTTCAAATTCAAATATATTCAAAATATAAATAGTTTTCCAGGAGTTCCTGGGTGGGCTCTGCCTTCTTTGGCTTAGGTTCTGATCCCAGGGTCCTGGGATGGAGCACCAGGTTGGGCTCCCTGCTCAGTGGGGGGTCTGCTTTTTCCTTTCCCTCTCCCCCTCCCCCTGCTCATGCTCAATCTCTCTCTCAAATCATTTTCCTTAGCAGCAGAATATCACTGTAGATATTCTCCTATCCCTCTAAAAACCTGTGAAGAAATTATTTCCAACAATCCTTGTGAATAGGGATGCTCATGTGATCAAGTCCTAACCAATGGAACATAATGGCCAGGTGGAACTCTCATAAAATCTCTCTAAAACAGGGAAGGATAAATGTGTTCTTTTATTTTTCATTGAATCTTGTCTATAATATATATTCAGTGCTGGAAATGGAACAACTGACTTGTATCCCTTAGGTGATAAGCATAAGAGCAAAGTCATTCTCTAAAAATGGTTGGGCAGAAGGACAGATTGGTCCTAAATCACTGAGGACATTTGGCACTAGAGTCCCTCTTGTCTCTTGTTATGTAAGAATAGCAGTCCCTCATCTGTCTAGGCTACTACTATTTGGGTTCTTTATTGTAGGTCATCCAACACAAATTCCAGCCAATACAGACCTAAAAAAAATCTCACAAAGCTCTACCTACTTTCTGAATTCCAGATGATGGTTTGCCTGAAAGCTGTACTCTAGAATTGTAAGCTGGGCTCTAGACACTTAAACAACAAGCTTACATATAAAATAAACATTGCAATACTATGGGATTTATTTTCTGATCAGTATTTTGACTATGGAGTTGTAGGAAAGTTGTAAACCACACTGGAAAGAGTGAGACATGAAGGTCAGAATCTGAAAATTTTATCTAAGATTTGCTCAGAAATAGTCTTAATGATAATGATACACCCACTCAGGATCTCAGTTTACTCAATGTTAAATTATGAGATTGTGTTTAGAATCCTCTGAAGTCTCCTCTAGTTCTAATACTGTGCTAGTTTCTTAGTTGTCTGACACCTTGTGCTGCATATGATCAATAAAAAGAGTTCACATTAAGAATAAAGCAGTAGGGTCAAGTTAGCCTTGATTATCCACCTCTAATTCAGGTGATTATGGCTATTCCTTCACCCCCACAAAACAGTGTGAAGCCTCTATGTTAGATATCTAGTACATTTTACTCCCAAGTTAGGAAGTTATTTTAACACTTGCTAATGACACCTGGTATCTTCTATAAGTGATTTTCTAAATTACTCTGGCAGATTAGACTGTATTTGCTATATATTATTTCTAGCACATGGTCAGATTGACCTCCTGTAACATCTTTGTTGGTGAGAGTGAAAAGTTGATGGGCCAGTAGTTGTCAGACTGAAGAAGACCAAGAAAATTTAATTTAAAAAATAACATAGAACAAATACCTTAAGTCACTTCTGGAAGCTGCTTCTCAGTATATTACTCAAGAAATATGCCATTGCCTCATTAAGTGGCAATTATACTGCTGGAAAATGAACTCCAAAGGGCATCTATTTCCATCTCTTTTGTACACTGTTCCATCCAAAGGGCCTAGGACATTGTATGACACAGAGTAGACATTCAAGGAATAGCTGTTCAACTGAATTTAATAAAAATGGTTCAGTTCTTACTGTTTCTTTGAAAGAAAATTGCTGCATTTAGGACAGATAATTTCCAAATTTAAAAACTAACAATCCATTTTTATTAAAAGCAGAAAATCAATCTTCCCATAAAACATAAAAAAGCACATTTTGAGAATACATTAAATACATTTTTCTGATTTTTTGCTCAAGTTAGAGTAACTGGGAGTGAAGCTCGAAGTCATAACAAATTTCAAAATGTCCAAATACTAAATAGGTAAATTGTACCTCTTCAGTCGCTAAGTATGCACACATGCTAGCATTAAGGACTCAGCTCAAATACGTGGCATGAATGGGAGAGTATGAGGAAGAGCTAGGTCTGGCTTACCAGTGTCCATCAGAGAAAGGATGATCTTGCCACCAGGGTGCTGATAATTAATCTGGAGGGAAGCAAACATGACAGGGATATACCACTGAGATGCAGTACAATTGAACCACTTCCCTGAGTGAAAAGGGCAGAGAAATAAGAGTACTGACTGGGAAGATTTCTTTCAAATTAAGCATTGATTATAATGAATAATATTATAGTAAAAACAATGCTGCGCTAAGTTGCAATTTAGTAAAATAAAGTAAACATCAAAGGGAGCTATTATAGGCTGCATTTTCACATCATTCCAGGGGACATCACCTAGGACTGAGATACAGTTTGGTATATTATTAATTCTAGAGGACTAGACGTAAGTTATTTGCTCTATAGTGGAAGTACATTAAATATGCTAACCTTATGTACTTAAAAATCTCCATCTCTAGGAATGCTAAGTGTTCAAAACCTTTTAAAAATTTTTCATGTTTGACGCTTTAAAATAGTAACATGCTCACAAACTTAATTTACAGGACCCAAGTTTTACACTTTAAAGCTACTGTTAAGGGCAAAGGATGCATACACCTTTTTTAGGGGGTGGGGGAATTAAGGGGGCAATGGAACTGGCCAGAAGCAGAAATGTAGGCATCTAAACCCTTTTGAGGGAATTCTCCCCTTCGTTAGTACTATTACTTTAATACTAATACTCCCCTACTTACTGTACTGCCACAAAACTCTCTAACTCTCTTTCCCTCTAACAATGCTGGGTTTCTTGTAGCCCTTGAATGCGCCAAGCACACACTCTATGGTGTTTCCATTCTTTGCTCTCGACTAAAAGAGTATTCAGCCATTTATCTTCATAGCTTACTCCCTCCAACCCTCATGTAATTCTAGTCTATCCCAAATATCACACATTAGTGATGGCTTCATCTAATGCCATATGAGAAGTAGCATAGTTTCTCAGTTAGGATTTTCTCTCTTTTTTTTTTTTTTAAGATTTTATTTATTTATTTGAGAGAGAGAGACAGTGAGAGAGAGCATGAGCGAGGAGAAGGTCAGAGGGAGAAGCAGACTCCCCATGATATCCTTCAAAGCATATATCCATACTGTACATTATGTATCAATTTACTTCTGATTATTCTTGCCTCTAGAATATAAGTTCCATGAGAGTTACATTGTTCTCCCCACTATATACCCAGGACACCTCAAATGGTGCCTGACATGTGGAGGCAGCTCATGAAATGTTACTTGGATAAATAAATAAGTGTACTCTTTAGATTCCTCCTACTCAAAACGTCTTGCACTTCCAAGATAAAGCCACATCCTCTGCTATGATACCCATTGTGCTACCTGACTCTCCAAGATCTTTCCAATGAAAATATTTCCACTTTAGGCAGTTCTCTAGCATTTAAATATCTTTTTGATCATCCTTTCCCCAAGTTTTGGCATTCAAGTCCAATTTAATGAAGAACTCAGATTAAAGGATAGTCTTACAAGCCATACCAAAGCCTACTTATGGGGTGCCCCGGTGACTCAGTTGATTATGGTTCTGCCTTCAGCTCAGCCCATGATCCCAGTGTCCTGGGATGGAGTCCTGTGTAGGGCTCTCTGTCAGCAGGGAGCCCAACAGTTCTGCCTCCCTCTCCCTCTGCCTGCCACCCTGCCTGCTTGTGCTTGTGTCAAATAAATAAATAAAATCTTTAGAAAAAAATAAATAAAGGCTACTTAAGTAAGTGGAGGCTTTAGGCTGCAATAAAGAGAATATAATGTGATTTCTTTCTTTTCTAAATTTGTATCAATCCTATTTTCAAAATCGTATCATTGTCAGCCTCTGCTGGTAGGTCACTCTCTTGCCAGCAGACCGTATCTACCTACTGCAGTTTCTTCTCAAATATTACATCTCCTGCTGTGCTGTCCAAGTATTTGCCAGAGCCTTTCACTGGAATGCCAGGTGTTTGGGAACAGGGAAAGGGTTCTGTTCTGAATGAGTTCTGGCAATCTATAACACTAACCCTGCTGTTCCACCCAAGCTTGTCTGACTTTTTGTTTTCTGTTTTTGTTTTGTTTTTTTTTCCCCTTGATAGGTAAGATAGCACAATAACCGTTAATATTGATCTTAAAGTGCTTTATGGGTCTGTGTATCAAAGGATGAAGAAATTTTTTGCTCATGCGAATATGAATGTGATTCCTGATTTCTCTACTTACTAGCTGAGAGAATTTTAAGAAAACCACTTAACTTTCCTGAAATGGCTTGCTTGATCTACTAAGTTATAGTCATAGTATTTCATAGGAATATGGTGATAATTACATGAAATAATGTATGTAAAGTGCCTGGAACATTGTTAATGCCCAATGAATGTTGCCTAATAAGTAACATACTAGTTTGACTAGTAAGATTATTAAGTGTTACAAAAATGCAGTGCTTTCGGACCTGTGCCCAGTTCTCAGAGCCCGATTAGAGATTTCTTAGTGAGAGTTTTTCTTTGGAAAACTTCTGTTTCAAGGCAGAAAAAGAATTATAAATTAACTACAAGATGTTCAGACTAATACTTCTGGTACATATCTATGTCTTATAGTGACATTTAATAAACCTGTCAAAATTAGAAGAAAGCTTGTTAAAATGCAATTAAATGTCATCCTTTTTGATAGCCCTCATTTTATCAAGACCAACAACAGAAGAAATTATCTGTTGGTGAGGAGTAGAAAATGGTTTAAAATCTCAAGGACAACATCAGATCCATCCACTTCATTATGTCAACCACGTTAGGGATCTATCAAGTACCATACAAATGGAAAAACAGAGTTTATTCTTAGCTTCTTTTCTTGTTCATCTGTAACTTCCCTCTCTGACAGTGAGAAACCTGACTCCCATCTACTATCAATTCATTTACTGTTAAGCTCCCACATATGTGTAAAGCAGTTTCTGAGTTAATCCACACCATGATGAAAAACAAATTTTCCAACTTGAGCCCAGTGTTTATGTATAATTCCTTCTGTCTTTAGCCTTAAAATTTCAGGCAAAACATAATTTTCCAGTTATAGTTTTACTATGAATAAGGCTGATATTAACATCTGTCTATAGACTTTTGTTTGAACCTAAGAGTTCAAAGGAAATGAGGCATTTAAAAAATGCGGGTTTTGAAGGGACGGGGGGGTGGGAGGTTGGGGTACCAGGTGGTGGGTATTATAGAGGGCACGGATTGCATGGAGCACGGCGTGTGGTGCAAAAATAATGAATACTGTTATGCTGGAAATAAAAAAAAAAAAATGCCAAATATTTATACAGGAGGAATGAGAGATCTAGGAAAACTCCAGGTTACTAGTTTGAATTATGTTTGGTTGTAAGAAAGAGAATACCTCAAATAGTGCTGTAAATAGGATAGAATTTTATTTTTTTCTCATTGGAAACTCTGGAGATGGTGGTTCAAGTGCTGGTAGGCTCTATGGAACCGAGTCTCTTCTTTCTTGGTGATAAGTCACTCATTTCTCTTTTGTCAAGTGACCTCATAAATCAAAAACCTGCTTCAGCTCCAACCCTCCAGTCATCATTCCAGCCAGAAGAACAAGGAAAGGAAATAAGAATGTGACTCTCTGCTTAGGAAAATTCTTAAAATTTGCACATACCACCCCCATGTCTATCTCACTGGCCAAAACCTAGCCATGTGTATACATCTAACACCAAGGGATTCCTGGGAATATAATCTCTACTTTTGTCATCAACATAATTCAGCCTAAAATTTGAGGAATATAATACTACCAAAGTAGGAAGAATGACAACTGAGGAACATATCTCAGCTAGTTTTTGTCCATATGGCTAAGTTCTATCCAATGAAATATATGAAGAAGTAATGAATGAAACATCTGGGGTAAAATTATATATAAATATATATAAACATATACAAGTATATTTTTTTCCCATTTTCTCTTTTCTGGTGACTAGAATGTAAACAAGATGATTGAAGCTTGTATAAATAAATAAATCTGTCTATAGGGGAAATTTAGGAATAGAAGCTACATGATAACTTCTATGAGACACAAAAACAAAATTATGAGACACTAGAAGTCAGTCCATAATTTTCCCCTTTCAGACTTGTTCATAAGAGAGAAATTAACTTCTGTCTCTTTTATGCTATTGTTATTTTAAGTTTTCTGTCAAAGGAGAACCTAACTCAAAAAAAATACAGAGAAAAAAAAATCACCTGTCTCTTTCACAGTAACTTCATCCAAATTGCTACCATAATAGTGAGACTTGTTTTGAAAGTTAGCAAGGATCAAATCAGGACTAACTGGTACATTTACTAGTAATTAAATATCACTTCATAAATGGTTAGTGAATTTCTTATCAGCATCAGAAACTGTGCTAGGCATCAAGGATACTGCGTAAGCTAACCTAAAATGGCCCCGCCTTCCTAAAATTTTCTGTCTATTTAAGGGTAAATATTTTAATAAGACAATTTTACAAAAAAAGAATAAGGTAAATGTATGATTTGGGAAAATTCTATGAAAAAAAGGAAGAGAAAAAACTTTCAGGCAGTCAGAGTTGCTCATATGTGGAACTGACTACTTTTATCACTTCTTATTGTTGGTTTTCAGGCACAGACTGAATGACAGCTTGGGGATGTGTTGAATAAATGTGTGCGTAGAAAACACACTCCCTGAAATTGAAAGTCACACACAAACCATGCATAGATTCTATGATTTTAAATCTTACAGAAATTATTCTATAAATCTTAAGGTGGTTTAAGGAATAAATTCAAAATACTCTGTTTTATACATTACGTATCTCATTAAATGATTTTGTGTACTGGCTGATGAGTACCTTGATAGATTTCATGGTATTAAAAGGAGTATATTTAATTCCAGATTTATATTTCAGCCTCCTCAGGAGTTTGGATGCCTTTTATCTTTCTTCATGAGATTTGATGCAGGCAGTGCATATATTAACTGCTTAATGAATATGCAATGCTGAGTTAACTCATCTGGTCTCAAGCTGGTGCTCAATTAAACCTCCAGGAAGCCAGCTAACTCCAAAAAGACATTAGTTACAGGTTCATAATGTAAATGATTTGGGAAATTCAAAGAAAGCAGTATAAAAATCTGGTAATGTAACTGCCTTATTAATCCTGTAAGGTTTCTTATTCTGTTGAAACAAGCACAATGCCTCACCAACAGGTGATGCGAATGTATTTTTAAAGCATTCTGATGCAACATTAGGATGAAGATATATACTGATATGTTCTTATTAATTCTGAAGTTGGTGTGTTTATTTTCTTTAGGCAATCTAATTATTCCACATTCTAAAGCTACTTGAAATTTAGGCTGGCAGTCAAAGGCAGCTTAAAAGTGATCTCTAGATTTACCTTTAAAAGCAATTGGGGGGAAGGGGGTTGGGAGAAGGGGGGTGGGGTTATGGACATTGGGGAGGGTATGTGCTTTGGTGAGTGCTGTGAAGTGTGTAAACCTGGCGATTCACAGACCTGTACCCCTGGGGATAAAAGTATATATTCATAAAAAATAAAAAATTTTAAAAAAAGCAATTTTCATCTTTAAGTCCTTTGCTAGTAGCATTTCATTTTCTCTCTAGTATTGGTTTTCTCCCAACTACCAACAGAGAATAATGTAACAATGTGACTTTGTTGACTTATAAAAAAAAGTTTTAATGTTTAAAATAAACTAAGTGCCAAAATTATATTAAAGGCTCAAGGGCACCTAACTATAGATTTTTCTAAAAGCCAAACATACTATCTAAATTAAAACTATACCAAATTTTCAAGGAAGTCATCCAAGTTTTATTTTCATTTATAGCCCCTAACAGAGGAATGTGCTGATGAACATTATAGAAGTAATATTAATGGACAGAAACTCAAGACGCGGGTAATTCAATGAAGGGGATAGGTGACTGATCTCATAGTGTTTTCCAAAGATCACTATTTGGGATACTAGAACCTATATAAATACACACACAAGCACATGCTCACAAAAATGCTTTGTGAACACATCACTTTAGGGAGTTCTGGGTGATAGAGTATAAAATACTATTGCAAAATAAACCTGTTTTCTTTGTTTTTACAAAGCATTTCATTTGAGTTATTTTGAATAAATCCTCCAAAATGGAGCAAGTTTTACTTCATTTAAGAATTTACTTAAACTTTATGAATTTTATTTATCTCATGGGTTAAAAATAAATTAATAATAATAATAATGCCTACCTGATATAGTTTATGTAATTTTAAGTTAGGAGAATAAACAATAAACAATAAACTTTGATAAATTACACATGAAAATGATCATAGCTATTATGTATTTTACTTTTATATTTATGACTCTTTAGATTAGCATATATTTCAACATATTTTTAAAATCTATTTTTTTATTTAAACATATAAAAAGATATTTCTGAAATAACATGTTTTTTTTTTCTCCCTCTTGTTATGCTTTATGGTAAATTTAACTGTCAAGACAAAGGGAATCCAATGATTGTCATGGAAATGCCAGAACACACATGTACCCACACACGGAGACACTGCTTTTGTAGTTTCAATGATTATGTATAAACCACAGTGGAAACCTTCCGCTCTTGGAAGTACACCCTTTACCATGGTTCTCAATAATTTTATAGCCAAGTTTGATGAAAGATATAAAAACTCTCCCCAATATTTCCAGCCTCTGACCCTTTACAGAAGAGTATATATTTGAGTCACTATGTATGTGGTCAGGAGGCGGAATTAAGTGGTGATGATATGAGTATGATACAATTCTGGTAAGTTGTCCAAGTATATTAAAAGGTTGAAGAATTATAAAGCCATGATTTGATAAATCCATTCTAAATCAATCATCACAGCCTTTTTAATACACTTGACTTGTTTTTCTGCAAAATACAATTAGATTTATACTGAATCACTAAGTAATAGGTTTTAAAGAAAAGTAACTATTTAAGCAAGTTTTTGAGTAAAAATAAGTTTCATATAGAGGTGATCTTGGCCAAAAAATGATTCATTGTATGGAAGTGTAAAGCACACGATTTTGAAAATTACTTTTCATGTTTAATTTAGAGAAAAAGAATGAAGTTCTGGTCAATAAAGAGAAAAATCTAAAGGGAAGAAGAGCAGCCATTTAGACATATTGTGAAGGAAAAATACAATGGCTTAGAGCCATTTGGGGAAAAAATGAACTTAGCCCTTAAAAACCAAAAAGGACTCAGGAAATTGAGAGCTTAAAAGGAATTTTTTCATGAAATGACTATAACTGCTCATAATAACATTATTCTGATAACTGAATCAACTACAGATTCCCACAAATGGTTCTTAACAAGAATCAACTTACATTAATTCTATATTCTTAGTTTTGCTGAATTTTGCAATTTAAAAGTAGCAGGAATATGTTACTTAGAAAGCCTTTATTAAGGACATTAACTCATTGGGAAGCTAGTCAATAGAGAAGATTCATTTATGAGGAATTTAAACTCTAGCTATGAAATAAAATACCTACCTCTGAAAAAAGATAATTAAAAGCATTTTGCCAAATGCTTATTGATGACTTCAAGACTTCAAGACACAGATCAAATGTATCTTCTCTATAAAACTTTATTTTATTTTCAAAGTAGAATTATTTATCCCTTTTTAAATTTTTAGCAACCTTTAAAATATTAGAATCAGTCATTCAGTATTTATCAGCAGCTATGTGGCCCACATTATATTCTGTTGGAGCTATAAACAAACAACAGCAAAAACGCCAGCCTTTAAGAAACCCAAATTCTAGGGGCACCTGCCTTCACTTATACTGGATTGAGCCTGGCAGCAGGCTCTCTGTTTGGCAGAAAGCCTGCTTCTTCCTCTCTCATTACCCCTGCTTATGTTCCCTCTCTCGCTTTGTCTCTCTCTCACATAAATAAATAAATAAAAATCTTAAAAAGAAAAAGAAAAAAGAAAAGAAAAGAAAAAATGAAACCCAAATTCTAAGGGTGAGAAGAAAACAACATTTTTCTGGGTGAGGTATACAACATCTATAAGTCATTTTCTCTCTCCAAAAAGAACAAAAAAAGAAAAAGAAAAATGTGGACAGAGGCCCAATTCTATAGTGTGCCTTTTGGGATGGTGGTGAGAAGATGTGGCAAGTAAGGTTGCAAAGAGATTTTCAGAGAAGAGATGGTGTCTGAAATAAGCCGTGAAGAGAGAAAAGGAGTAGCTGGTGGGCAAAGTGAAAATGACCTATGTGCATTGGTCACATTATGTTAAAAATATTTCTTATTACATCTACTCCACAGACCCTTAATCTGAGAAGAAGGATAGGTAACATAACATTTATTTATTCTGCTAGCACTTAGAAAAATACCTGGTTTTTATACATCACTCAACAAATTATTACCAAGTAATAATTACCAAGTAAACAAGTTGTTTACCAAGTAAACAAGTTGTTTACCAAGTGTAAACACGAAGAAAAGATAAAATAGTTACTCTGATGCTAAAGCTGATTTGGACTACAGGAACATTAAGGAACAAAAATGGGGGTACCTTTAACAAAAACTTCTTGGAAATAAGACTCAGGCAAGAAAGCAGCTGTCTAAATTGCCCAATAAAGTCAAACAAAACAACCAGAACAACCAAACCAGAAAACAAACAAACAAAAAAACTCACAGAAGATGTATACAATACTATGCAGAAAAATATTCTCACATAACCCAAAATAGGAGTGAAAGAAGATAAACCACCACCAACTACAAAACCTACCTGAATGTACCTGATGAAGTAACAGGAACTACTGGAATATCTGAGAGCTAAAATTTTCAGGATAACCATTAATTATTTACTTGAAACCTCAGGGAGTTGATAGGAAAACTACAAGGGGTTAACATACTCCAAAAGTGTGTGAGTGTAAAGGGCCATAAGGAGGTCTGAAGGTCATTAAGTTTTCGTCTCATGCATGCTCAAAGCCAACTAGCCATAGCATACTTCCAGGACAAAGCTCCATTCTGAAGAAAAACTACTCAAAATAGATTTCAAATGTGACACAACAGGGACAACAGAGACAAAAGAAAAAGAAGATCCAGAAAACAGAGCCAAGAAGTCTCAAAAATGTGTTTAAAACGTTACGAAGAGGAAATTCTAGAGTTATGAAGTTAGAAAAAAAAATGTTATGTCCCTCTGTTGGGGTTAATGAGCATGAAATCAGCCATAATACCTGGCTTGCTAAAATGTAATACAGAAGCTGTTGAGGGTGAGGGAAGGTTTCGGTGAAGGCCTAGGCCTTTGCAATGCTGAGGCCTGCAGGGCCACTTTGCCATTGCAATGCCTGGGGGAATGGCCTTCCCTGAAGCTTTCTCAGCCCAAAGGGCTGCTCTGTGATCTGAGAGATGTGTGTATTGTCCCTGAGGCTATGTTTCACAATTGTAGAAAACGCAGATTAACATGCCATTTCTTTCCATAAACAGACCCTCCTAGTTTCAGGAAGACCTCTTGTCAAACATCCTGTGCTTGAGAAACAGTGATAAAGGCTTGTGATTATCCTGAGGACCAATAAAGGCAAGAGCAAAGAAGAGCAAAGGGTCTTTGTCTCTGAGCCTGATCCCCTTGCCTTCTCCTCTCTTTCACAGCAAACTTTGGAGTAATCTTTCATCTTTTGGTACAGGGATTGCTGACCATTCTGGGCATTTCTCACTGAAACTTTAGAAAAAATCATTTTGCATACAGATGAACAGAAAGAAATGAAGTCAAATCCCATACATACATAGTAGATCTGGGACATAACAAAAATCTTAACTAGAGAGAACAAAAGAAGAAATACACATAGATTATGTATTAAAGGAGGTAAAAAAAAAACAACACTGAATATACAACAAAGAAATGAAAATAATTATAAAAAATGAAAATTTCAAAGACAAGCAAAATATACCCAACTTTCATATATTAGGAATACCAGAGGGTGGAATAAAAAAAGCAAGTAATCACATTAGAAATAAAATTTTAGAAAAGTTCATAAAAATAAAATTAAAGAAGGTTTGAAACCCCATATTGAAAAAGTACAACATACTTGGAAAAAACTATAACCCATAACACTAAGAAATATCCTAGCAAATTATGGGTGTTAAAGGAAAAGAAAAGAAAAAGAAAACCTTCATGAAAACAGGTAAACAGAGAAATGACTTGTAAATGTCAAAAACTTTTTAATGGAAGAATAAACTAAAATTATGAAAACTTACATGATATAAAAAAGAAATTCATCCAAGGATTTTTTTTTTTCCTACCTTATCTGCTTTCCAGGTACAAACACTGCAGGTAAATTGTCTTCAACATGCAAATTTTCAGGGAAGTTTATTTCCCAGATTTCTTTCAGACAATGAACATTTGAAATTAAAATGATTGTAGAATTACTGATACAAAGTGGTTTATGTTAAATATATATTCATAAGTAGAACAGAATAAATTAGAAACAAAAATAAATTATGCAATGGCTACATACAAAATAAAATAGTTTTTTAAAATATTTAATAAAAATATTAAAAAATTTTCAGCAAATGCATGTTGTGTTACCTTTCTGAGAACGTTTTATGTACAATGTAAAAGAAAGTAAAAAATAATTAATCATATTTTTATTATATCACCCTTTGAGTCCTTGAGAACCATGATTCTTTGTGAGAAAAAGGAATAGATATGAGTTGAAGAGTTACATAAACACGATGTGGTCTAGAATTTAAATTGGGAGTAGCAGTTTGAACTCACAGTGTATTTTATCTTAGAAAGTAATGTATTTTATATTAAAAAACATTTCCTGTATCCGTCCACATAAAAGGGTTAGAAACTATGACACATCCAGGGTCAGTAACTGCCTCTATCAGAAAGATTAATATGCCATTTTCTACTAAAATAAAATAAGCCTCCTAGAAAAAAATGACTGATTCCAAGTCTGAACAGAAAATGTACCAAAGAAGCAAAGAAAACCTCATGGTTTTATAATGTATAGCTTTATGAATAATGTGTTGTTTTTTTTTTTCCTTTTTCACTCTTTACCCAGTTGGTCTAACAGTGAAACATTTTTTTTTTTTTCATTTTTTAGCTTATTTTTTAAATTAAACGGTCTTTTTTTTTCCCTTTTTGTTTTTCTTCTTCCTTTTTTTTTTTTGTATATAGTCCTCCACAATCAAAATCTAGAAAACATCCATAATCCTTCCAAAAAAACTCCTTCAAATTACCCCTTTATTATCATCCACCCTATCTGTAGCTATTAGTAACCAATGACTTAACTCTCCATCATTCCGTTTTGCTTTTTCAAGAATGTCATATAAACGAAGCTATATCATATGTAACCTGTTAAGATGGGCTTCCTTCATTTAGTGTACGGTCTCTGAAATTCTTCCAAGTTTTTGCAAGTGTGAATAGTGCATTTTTTTTTTGTTTTTTTTTTGTTAGTTTGTTTTATGTTGTTGTTTATTATTCCATTGAATAGATATATTGCCACATAGTGTTTATTCACTCATCTGTTGAACATTTGGTTGTTTCTAGTTTGGGGCTATTATTAATAAAGCTTCTATAGATGATCATATGCAGGTTGTTATATGAAGATAACTTTTCCTTTTTCTGGAGTAAATGTCCAGGAGTTGGACTGTGGGTTTATATAGTAAATTGGGAAGTGTTATTTCCTTATGGCAGACAGGATTTTAAGATGGTCTCAAGAGGGGAGGAGTCAAGATGGCAGAAGAGTAGTAGGCAGAGATGACATCAAGTAGCAGGAGATCAGCTAGTTTATCAAACCATTCCGAACACCTACAAATCCAACAGGAGATCAAAGAGAAGAAGAGCAGCAATTCTAGAAACAGAAAATTGACCACTTTCTGAAAGGTAGGACCTGCAGGGAAGTGAATCCAAAGTGACAGGAAGATAGACTGCGGGGGAGGGGGCTGGTTCCCAGCAAGCAGTGGAGCAATGGAGCACAAAATCAGAATTTTTAAAAGTCTGCTCCACTGAGGGACATCACTCCAGAGGCTAAGCAAGGGTGGAGCCCTTCAGGGACAGCATAGTCTCAGGTCCCACAGGGTCACAGAAGGATCAGGGGTGTCTGAGTGTCACAGAACTCACAGGTATTAAAGCAGGGAAGCAGCTACAGAGACGGAGCCGAGAAGTGAGCTCGCAACTCTGTGGCACAGTCATGTCACTGCTCTTTGAGCAGGGACCCCACAAGGGGAGATGAGGGGACACCCCCCTGAAAGAGTGGCAGGGATCTGCTGGGTTTGGAAACTCTAGGCAAGGCTGTGTGCCAGAGACAGAGATGCTTGGTTACAGGCTAGGTGACCTTGGAGCATGACCAGAGGCCAAGGAGATGGGAGTGCTTGAAAGCTTTTCTCTGAGGGAGTACTGAAGAGTGGGGCCCCAAGCTCTTGAGCTCTTGGCTCCTCAGGGCTGGAGATTTGGAGGCCACCATTTTCATTCCTTTCCTACAGAACTCTTCAGAAAGCATTCAGGGAACAAAATCTCCTGAAAACGAACCCGAACAGAGTACTTAGACAGGCCCTGGCAAGGGCTGTGCAATTCCACCTCGGGCAAAGACACTTGAGAATCACCACAACAGACCCCTCCTGCAGAAGATCAACAAGAAATCCAGCCAAGATCAAGTTCACTTATCAAGGAGAACAGCAGAATTCCAGAGGAGAAAGCAAAGCATGGAATTCATGGCTTTCTCCCCATGATTCTTTAGCCATGCAAGGTTAATTTTTTTTTAATTTTTTTCTTATTCTATTTTTTTTTAACTTTTACTCTTTCCTCTTTTAACATTTTTTAACTAGTTTATCTTAACTGTAACTTTCATTTAAAACAAATCTTTTTGAACGTTCATTATAATAGTGATATTTTATCCTTCATTGTATCTAACTTCATTTTGTATACACATAGAGTTTTTACTTCTAAAAAAATCTGGGTTACAACTTCTTCAAATAGATCAAAATATACCCTAAATCTAGCACAGGACTTTGTTCTACTCTCCAGCCTGAGCAAATTCTCTCCACATTCTTTTTCTTTCTTTTCCCAACAAAGTTATTAACTCCTTTTTTAGATTTTTCTAAAAATTTTCATCTTTATAGTCATATTCCATCCCTTCATCATGTTTACCCTTATATATATATATTGTGTGTGTGTATGTGTGTGTGTGTGTGTGTGTATTTTTTTTCTTTCTTTAAAATTTTGGGAGGTAGTTTTTCTAAGAGACCAAAAAACCCAAAATTCAGTGGGTGGCTCTGTCTATTCACCAGTCTAATATACATTTTTTCTTTCCTTTTTTTCTCTTTCTTTTTTTTATTATATTTTCTTCTTCCTGAACTTCTTTTTGCCCCATTTCTTCCCCCCACAATTTGGGGGTCTCTTCTGATTTGGTTAATGCACTTTTTCCTGGGGTCTCTGCCACCCTTTTAATATTTTATTCTCTCCATCATGTATTCTTATCTGGATAAAATGACAAGGCAGTAAAAATCACCAAAAAAAAAAAAAAAAAAAAAAGAACAAGAAGCAGTACCAAAGGCTAGGGACCTAATCAATTTGGACATTGGTAATATGTCAGATCTAAAGATCAGAATGACAATTCTCAAGGTGCTAGCTGGGCTCGAAAAAGGCATGGAAGATATTAGAGAAACTCTGTCTGGAGAAATAAAAGCCCTTTCTGGAGAAATAAAAGAACTAAAATCTAACCAAGCTGAAATCAAAAAAGCTATTAATGAGGAGCTATCAAATATGGAGCCTCTTACTACCAGGATAAATGAGGCAGAAGAGAGAATTAGTTATATAGAAAACCAAATGACAAAGAATAAAGAAGCTGAGCAAAAGAGAGACAAACAAGTACTGGACCATGAGGAGAGAATTTGAGAAATAAGTGATATCACAAGGCAAAACAACATTAGAATAATTGGGATTCCAGAAGAAGAAGAAAGAGAGAAGGGAGCAGGAGGTATATTAGAATTATTGTAGAGAATTTCCCTAATATGGCAAAGGGGACAAGCATCAAAATCTGGGAGGCACAGAGAACCCCCCTCAAAATCAATAAGAATAGGTCCACACCCCATTATCTAATAGTAAAATTTAAAAGTCTTAGTGACAAAGAGAAAATCCTGAAAGCAGCTCAGGACAAGAAGTCTATAACATACAATGGTAAAAATATTAGATTGGCAGAAGACTTATCCACAGAGACATGGCAGGCCAGAAGGAACTGGCATGATATATTCAAAGCACTAAATGAGAAAAACATGCAGCCAAGAATACTATATCCAGCTAGGCTATCACTGACAATAGAAGGAAAGATAAAAAGCTTCCAGGACAAACAAAAACTAAAAGAACTTGTAAACACCAAACCAGCTCTACAAGACATATTGAAAGGGGTCCTCTAAGCAAAGAGACAGCCTAAAAGTAGTAAACCAGAAAGGAACAGAGACAATATACAATAATAGTCACCATACATGCAATACAATAGCACTAAATTCATATCTCTCAATAGTTACCCTGAATGTAAGTGGGCTAAATGCTGCAATCAAAAGACACAGGATATCAGAATGGATAAAAAAACAAAACCCATCAATATCCTGTCTACAAGAAACTCATTTTAGAGCCAAAGACACTTCCAGATTTGAAGTGAGTGGTGGAAAACAATTTACCATGCTAATGGGCATCAGAAGAAAGATGGGATGGGAATCTTTATATCAAATCAATTAGCTTTTAAGCCAAAGACTATAATTAGAGTTGGGGAAGGACACTATATCACACTCAAAGGGTCTGTCCAACAAGACTATCTAACAATTTTATATATCTATGCCCCTAATATGGGAGCAGCCAACTATATAAACCACTTAATAACAAAATCAAAGAAACACATCATCAGTAATACAAAAATAGTAGGGGAATTTAACACTCTCCTCACTGAAATGAACAGTTCATCCAAGCAAAAGATCAACAAGGAAATAAAGGCCTTAAATGACACACTGGACCAGATAAACATCACAGATACATTCAGAACATTTCATCCTAAAGTAACAGAATACACATTCTTCTCTAGTGCACATGGAACATTCTCCAGAATAGATCACATCCTGGATCACAAATCAGGTCTGAACTGGTACGAAAAGACTGAGAGATCATTCCCTACATATTTTCAGACCACAACGCTTGGAAGCCCTAACTCAATGACAAGATTTTAAGAGGAAATATGGAAAGAACCCAAATACATGGAGGCTAAAGAGCATCCTTCTAAAGAATGAATGGGTCAACCAGGAAATTAAAAAAAAATTGAAAAAATTCATGGAAACAAATGATAATGAAACAACAGTTCAAAATCTGTGGGACACAGCAAAGGCATGCTTGAGAGAAAAATATATAGTGGTACAAGCCTTTCTCAGGAAAAAAGAAAGGTCTCAAATACACAGTCTAACCCTACACCTAAAGGACCTGGAGAAATAATAACAAAGAAAGCTTAAATCCAGCAGGAGAAGAGAAATAATAAAGAGCAGAGCAGAAATCAATGAAATAGAAACCAAAAGAACAGTAGAACAAATCAATGAAACTAGGAGCTGGTTCTTTGAAAGAATTAGTAGATGGATAAACCCCTGGCCAGACTTACTAAAATTAAAGGAGAAAGAACCCAAATAAATAAAATCGTGAATGACTGAGGAGAGATCACAACCAACACCAAAGAAATAAAAACAATTATAAGAACATATTATGAGCAACTACACACCAGCAAATTTGACAATCTGGAAAAAATAGATGCATTCCTACAGACATATAAACTACCACAACTGAACCTAGAAGAAATAGAAAACCTGGACAGATCCATAACCAGTTAGGAGATTGAAGCAGTCATCAAAAATCTCCTAACAAACAAGACCCCAGCATGAGATGGCTTCCCAGGGGAATTCTAACACTTAAAGAAGAATTAATTCCTATTCTCCTGAAACTGTTCCAAAAATAGAAATGGCAGGAAAACTTCCAAACTCATTTTATGAGGCCAGCATTACCTTGATATCAAAACCAGACAAAGACCCCACCAAAAAGGAGAATTTCAGACCAATATCCTTGATGAACACAGATGCGAAAATTCTCACCAAAATACTAGTCAATAGGATCCAACAGTACATTACAAGGATTATTCACCACGACCAAGTGGGATTTATTCCAGGACTGCAAGGGTGGTTCAAAATCCACAAATCAATCAATGTGATACAATACATTAATAAAAGAAAGAACAAGAACCATATGATACTTTCAGTAGATGCTGAAAAAGCATTTGACAAAGTGCAGTATCCATTCTTGAGTAAAACTCTTCAAAGTGTAGAGATAGAGGGTACACACCTCGATATCAATGAAAAACCCACGGTGAATATCATTCTCAATGGTGAAAAACTGAGAGCTTTTCCACTTAGGTCAGGAACACGGCAGGAATGTCCATTATCACCACTGATATCCAACAGTACTAGAAGTACTAGAAGTACTAGAAGTCCCTAGCCTCAGAAATCAGACAACAAAAAGAAATTAAAGGCATCCAAATCAGCAAAGAAGTCAAACTATCATTCTTTGAAGATGATATGATACTTTATGTGGAAAATCCAAAAGACTCCACTCCAAATCTGCTAAAACTTGTACAGGAATTCAGTGAAGTGTCAGCATATAAAATCAATGTACAGAAATGAGTGGCATTTCTTTACAACAACAAGACAGAAGAAAGAGAAATTAAGGAGTCAATCCCATTTACAATTGCACCCCAAACCATAAGATACCTAGGAATAAACCTAACCAAAGAGGCAAAAAAATCTGTACTCAGAAATCTATAAAGTACACATGAAAGAAATTGAGGAAGACACAAAGAAATGGAGAAATGTTTCATGCTCGTAGATTGGAAGAAAAAATATTGTGAAAACGTCTATGCTACCTAAAGCAATCTACATGTTTAATGCAATGCCTATCAAAATCTCATCCATTTTTTTCAAAGAAATGGAATAAATAATCCCAAAATTTATAGGAACCAGAAAGTATCTCAAATAACCAGAAGAATATTGAAAAAGAAAACCAAAGTTGGTGGCATCACAATTCCAGATTTCAAGCTCTATTACAAAGCTGTCATCATCAATATAATATGGTACCGGCACAAAAACAGACACATAGATCAATAGAACAGAACAGAGAGCCCAGAAATAGACCCTCAACTCTATGGTCACCTAATCTTCGACAAAGCAGGAAAGAATGCCCAATGGAAAAAAGACAGCTTCTTCAACAAATGGTGTTGGGAAAGTTGGACAGCCACATGCAGAAAAATGAAACTGGACCATTTCCTTACACCACACATGAAAATAAACTCAAAATGGATGAAAGATCTCAATGTGAGAAAGGAATCCATCCAAATCCTTGAGGAGAACACAGGCATCAACCTCTTCAACCTCAGCTGCAACACCTTCTTCCTAGAAACATTGCCAAAGGGCAAAAATGAACTATTGGGACTTCATCAAGATCAAAAGCTTCTGCACAGCAAATGAAAGAGTTATCAAAACCAAAAAACAACTGACAGAATGGGAGACGGTATTTGCAAACAACATATCACATAAAGGGCTAGTATCCACAATCTATAAGGAACTTATCAAACTCAACACCCAAAGAACAAATAATCCAATCAAAAAATGGGCAGAAAACATGAACAGACATTTCCGCAAAGACGACATCCAGATGGCCAACAGACACATGAAAAAGTGCTCCACATCACTCGGCATCAGGAAAATACAAATCAAAACCACAGTGAGATACCATCTCACACTACTCAGAATGACTAAAATTAACAAGTCAGAAAATGACAGATGTTGGCAAGGATACGGCGAAAGGGGAACCCTCCTACACTGTTGGTGGGAATGTAAGCTGGTGTAGCTACTCTGGAAAACAGCATGGAGGTTCCTCAATAAGTTGAAAATAGAGCTACCCTACGACCCAGCAATGCACTACTGGTTATTTACCCTAAAGATACAAACGTAGTGATCCAAAGGGGCACATGCCCCGAATGTTTATAGCAGCAATGTCCACAATAGTCAAACTATGGAAAGAACCTAGATGTCCATCAACAGATGAATGGATCAAGAAGTGATGTATATATACAATGGAATACTATGCAGCCATCAAAAGAAATGAAATCTCCCATTTTCTAGCACATGGATGGAACTAGAGGGTATTATGCTTAGCGAAATAAGTCAATCAGAGAAAGACAATTATCATATGATCTCCCTGATATGAGGAAGTTGAGAGGAAACATGGGGGGTTTGGAAGTTAGGTAAAGAATAAATGAAACAAGACGGGATCGGGAGGGAGACAAACCATAAAAGACTCTTAATCTCACAAAACAACTGAGGGTTGCTTGGGGAGGGGAGTAGGAAGAGGGTGGTTGAGTTAAGGACATTGGGGAAGGTATGTGCTATGGTGAGTGCTGTGAAGTATGTAAACCTGGCGATTCACAGACCTGTACCGCTGGGGCTAATAATACATTATATGTTAATACAAAATTTAAAAAAAAAAAGATGGGCTCAAGATTTCTACACTCTAGTGTGTACACTCTGTGTAATCCCTATTTTTGAGTATGAGCAAGACTTGTGAATGAGATAGGGCCCATGTTATTTGACATGGCAGAAGGGATTTTCCCAAAGTGATTAAAATCCATAAGCAGTAGATTTTGAGTTAAAAATGGGAGGTTATTCTGGGTAGGCCTGACCTAATCAGGTGAGATCTTTAACATGGTCAGAGAGATGAGGAGAGAGTAGGGGAGAAAGAGACAAACAGACTGGCAGACAAGCATTGACCTTCACGCTTGAAGGCTGAAGAAATGAACTGCCTTGTTCTGGCATGATCACAAGACAGGGACCAGCAGGTGACCTTGAGACTTGAAGATTCCAATTCTACAACTTCTAAAAAGGACTTTGGTATTCAGATGATATAGCATTCATAGGTGATACCTTGATTTCACCCTTGCAAGACTTTAACACTGAACCCAGATAGCAGTAACTGGACTTTCTACAGAAACTGTAAGATAATCAATGGCTGTTGTTTTGAGCCACTAGATTTCTGATGATTGTTACAGAATCATCAGAGCAGTAGGAAATGATTATACTCCTCTTCTATTTTCTGGAGATTTTGAACATTTATGGTATTTCTTTAAATGTTTTGCTTTTGCTAAGGTTGACAATAAAATGTTCTGACCCTGGAGATTTGTTTTTTGGAAAAATTTTTATTACAAATTCAATTTCTTTAATAGCTAAAGGGCTATTCAGGCTACTTAACCTTCGGTGGCTTTTGTCAGATTGTTTTTCAGTGTAATTAGTTCATTTCATGTAAGTTTTTAAATTTGTGCTTCCTTTTGTAGTTTTTTTTCAATGTCTGTAGGGGCAGGGCACATACCCTCTTTTTTTCCCTGATATTGGCAATCTGTGTCTTATAGATAGAATATACTCAGGATATCTTTGAATTGATATGACAATCTCTATATTTTTATTTGTATGTTTGTCTACATTTAATGTTATTAGTTATGTATTTGAATTTCCATCATTATTTGTTTTCCATTTTTCCCACTGTTTTTTGTTACTGTTTATTCTATCTCTTCCTTGAGCTCTTTGGCCATTTTCAGTATTCAATTTTAATTTATCTTCTGTGAGTTGGACTATATCTTTTTGGGAATGTGTGTGCATACATTTTTTCGTGGTTGCTTTTTGTACTAAAAAATACATACTTAACCACCTTAGTTATACTGAAGAAACTTTATCACCACTTATGTCCCTTTACTCTTTTCTCTTTGCTGTAGTTGTCTAAGAGATCTGTGTACTTATCTATGAAATCCACATTTACTGAAACTGCCATTTGACAATGCTATGTGTTTTAGCAATCTACTCTCAAACATGGTTTACATAACTCAAAAATAGAATAGCCTATTATACTCACCCAGATATTTGCTATTTCTTATTACTCATACTGTTGCTTATTATTGTTGCTTGTTATTCATACTGACCTTCCAAAAGTTATCTTCTGGTATGATTTCCCTTCATCTGAAGATTTTTCTTTAGCAATTATTTTTTGAGCGGGTCTGATAGCTATAAATTCTCTTTGTTTTCATTCATCTGAGAGTGTCTTTATTTAACTTTCATTCTTGAAGGAAATATTCCCTGATATAAGATTCTGGGTTGATAGAAGTTTTCTTGTAACAATTAAAAAAACAAAGTTTGCCACCTCTGGTCTCCCTGGTCTCTATTAAGAAATCTTCAGTTATTCAAATCATTCTACCCTATAACCAACATTTTACTTTTCTGGATGCTTTCAAGATTTTTTTCTCTGTTTTGAGTAATTTTGAACAATGTGTATGGGCACAGATTTCTTTGGGTGTGTCCTGTTTAGGATTTGCTCAGCTTTTGAATCTGTCAGTTTATATCTTTGGACAAACTTGGGAAGTTTTTATTTTATCTTCAAATATTTCATGTCTTCATATCTAAATTTCCACTTGATTTTTCCTTATTTTATCTACTTTTTGCTGATACTTTCTATTTTGATATTTGAATAAAAATGTTTCAATCATTTTAAGAAAACCTACAGTAAAACCTTCACATAATTCAAATGCTTATGTCATCTCATCTTTGGTATTTCTGATAATTTTCCACATGTATTGAAATTTTCATGGTTCTTTGCATGTTGAGTAATTTTAGTTTCTACTCTGGATATTTTTTATTTTGCTGTTTAGACTTGGAGTCCTGTTTATATCCCAAAGAGAATATAGATTATTTTTGTATTAGTAATCTGTGGGTTGTGATTCCAATGTCAGTTCAAAATATTTTGCAGTATTATTTAGACTTGTTTAATATTTCTGCCACCCAGGATAATTCACTCTAGTACTGGGCAGAATTCTACCCACTAGATCAATTCTCAAAGCTTCTTTGGAGTAGACCCATTCATGCACAATACAATGAGTTCAGAAATGTTTAAGAAACTTAATAGAGTCATTTTCTCACATTCTTCCTTCCCATCATCTACCTTTCCTATATATTCTAGTCCACTGGTTCTCCTTTGGGATCCTCTAGGCAAATGTTGCCTATTTCTAAAGAACAAGGTGGGGGGAACACCTAAACAATGGATTTGGGCCTTATTCTCTTATACCCAAGAAGATATAGGAATGTGCCTGACCTTAGACTTTTGAGTCTTATAGGCTCCCTTTACCTGGCTGGCACCACTTAGCTAGAGCATAAAACAGAGCATAAAGACAATAAAAGGGGGATTTCCCATTCTTTTGAGATTTAGAAGTTACCTTTCCACCCAATCAGCCAGAATTAGAAGATTTCTCCTGGACTTTTCTCCATACCACAGTTTCCACACCTGGGTTTTTGATTATATTTAAGTAGAGTTCAAGCTTGGGGATGCTAGAGGGGAAGAAATAGTAACTCACCACTAGTTGTTGATACTTCAAACTTTGGTCTTCTTTTACCAATCTGCCTACTAATACATACCTTCCCAAGTTTCCAAATAGTATCCCATAGGTTGTGCCTGTTTTATACTTGAGTTCAGTGGAAGATAAAGAAGTGTCTGTTTAAATCCATCTAATCCACAACTGAAATACCAAACTTATATTTTTAATGCTTTATTTTAACAATATAAAAGAAGACAAATTTTATCTTTGGAATTTAGATAAAAGACAACAGAATATACTAAAAAGCTCATAATAAAATAATTTACAAGCCTTAAATTCAACTCACATCTCCAGCCACTCAATACTAATTACTTTGGTACCTCATTCTCAAGGCTCTCATTTGCAGAATGGAAAGAAGTACATAGAAGTTTTCCAGTCCATACATTTGGATTATATACAATCAACATTTTCAAACAGTAATATATTGTTCATGCCAAACCATCTTTTCTAATAATGTAATAATTTCATGTCTCAAATAATCTTTAACCAGTCCCACACAATTACATGAATTCTAATGTTTCTCATACTTTTCTGCATAGCAGGGACTATTTGACTATTTTATGATTCTTGCTCCTGCTATGGCACAGGGATGAGGGGGAAAAACACTAAAATGAAAGTTTTCTACAAGTGTTAATGCTGTTTATTCAGTTAGAAATTATTATATAGGAAAACATAGTCCACATTTAGTGAAACACAGTAAGTAGTGATAAAAAAAATCTGGAGATAATATTCACATAAAGTAATACCCAGTATCCAAATGTAAAGTGACATGGATGGGTCCACACAGCTCTTGATGCTGATACAAATTATCACTGGTTTCTTCATAAAGATAACCAAACATTTATTTAAACAAGTACCTTCCTTACTGAAGACATTATGACTACATAGTTATCTTAAATTCTCCTGAAACTCCTCTTGTGCTCCAACTACTATACCCAATTCCCTCTTTTTGTTTTCAAGATTTTATTTATTCATTTGATAGGTAGAGAGAACACAAGAAAGGAGAGCATCAGGCAGAGGGTGAGGGAGAAGCTGGCTTCCCATTGAGCAGGGAGCCAGATGTAGGACTTGATTCCAGGATCCTGAGATCACAACCTGAGCCAAAGGCAGAGGCATAACCGATTGAGCTACCCAAGTGCCCCTCAATTCCCTCTTCATAGTAGCAAAGTGCTGTTTATTAAATGACATTACAAGTTAGCTGAAAATTTTTATTAGCTCATTTCCTTAGATCCAGTATTCCTATTGCTCATGATGGAGTTTTCCCCCACAGAGAAAACATACAAAAAAAAGTAATTCCTCTGATCTTTACTGTGATACTCAAGAGAATAAATTCCAAAAATAAATATAGTGTTAGAAGAAAGTATATAGGGGCACCTGGGTGGCTCAGTGGGTTAAAGCCTCTGCCTTCGGCTCAGGTCATGATCTCAGGGTTCTGGGATCGATCCCCGCATCGGGCTCTCTGCTCGTCAGGGAGCCTGCTTCCTCCTCTCTCTGCCTGCCTCTCTGCCTACTTGTGATCTCTGTGTCAAATAAATAAATAAAATCTTTTTTTAAAAAAAGTATATAATTTTAAAGATAATATAGAAATCAATATCATTCATCATTATTTGATATTAAGAAACATTTGTTTAAATGATCATTTATGACTTTATAATGATTTGAGTTAAACAAATTCTGTTTAATGATCTTGTATTCATTCTTATTCAAAATAGGATCCACTTGTAGTATGTAAGTCTAATGTGCCACTTTTTAATATTCAATTTTCAAAACAATTTTCAGAAATGCATTATGTATGAGCATGAGTGTTTGTCATTGTTCCTTTATAAGGTTTTCATTAGATCTAAATTAAACAATGTATTCAAATCTTGAAGTACAGGGCTGGCACATCCTATGTCTCAGTAAATCTCACTTCAATTCTTCCCTGGTCCTGGTAAGCTAACAATCACACTAGCGAAAGGGTAATTATAATACTTTTAACATTACCTATTTATTGAAATAGAGCTCCTCTCGTGCTTTCATAGTAATTAAGACACTTCAAGATAACAGATAATTTGTATTTTTATTTTCACTTCCAACACCTAAAGAGATCTGACTATAGTCACTTATTTAAAAAAATGTGTAAAGCTTTTAGCATTCTCTTCAGATAATAAAAAAGGTATTTTAAAAACTTAAAAGAATTATATAATTATAATGTGAGAACTAATTTTTTCTGTTCAAAAGCTACCCTAAAAGTACTCAGACACATTTAAACAGTAACAGTACTGAAGCTTTTGTAAGGAAGCATGAATACTGTCTGAAAAATCAGTCATCACTAATATTTTTCTTTTCCTGTTCTTCATACTTTAACCCTGCTAATATTATGTTGAGATACTTTGAAAAGAGTAAGAAATTTAGAGGCTTTCAGTTTCATTATTAAATAGTAAATATATTTTTATTCCCTTTACTTTAGAGCTGTCAAGATCATATTAATCATAGTGTATGACATGATGTGTAGATATATGTTGTACATATACACACATAGATTATGATGATATATAATACAATAATAAGTGAATAGAACAAGTTGCAGAGTAAATTTCCTATTAAAAACAGTAAGAAAAAAAATGAAAATATAAATAAATTCTGCATGTAAAGATATCAATCTGAATATATTCACATGAACACAGAAATAATTGTTCAAAAACACACAACTGTCAGAGAGTTTAGTAATTCAGAGAAAAGAGGTACGTAGGGGAAAGACTGAGATTATTAAATTTTTCTGTACACAACCTGTGTTGCTTGAGTAGTAAAAGCAAGCATATATTACTGTATTTAATGAAGAATTTATTACCAAGAGGAGTCATAAAACACTGACAATCATATTTTTAAAAGCCAGCCCTCTGGAGGCAAACCATAAAAATTCATAACTACAGAGAACAAAGTGAAGGTTGCTGGAGGCTAGTTTGGAGGATGGGCTAAATGGGTGGTGGGCATTAAGGAGGGCACTTGTGATGAGCACTGGGTGTTATATGTAAGTGATGAATCACTTCTCCTCCTGAAACCAGTATTACACTATATGTTAACTAACTAGAATTTAAATAAAAATGTGAAACGAGAAAGAAAGGAAGAAGTGGGGAAAGGAGGGGGAGGGGAGGGGAGGGGAAGGGAGAAGGAGGAGAGGAGAAAGGAAAAGAAAGAGATGGAGAGAGAAATAAAAGCCACCTCTCTGGAGCATTAAACACATTTAAATATATCTCTTCATAATGACTGCGTTTAACTAGTTTAAAAAAAAAAAAAAACCTTACATGCTTTAAAGTTCTATTGACAATGTCTCAGCATAAAATAAATTTATAAGTCCCAGAGAAATCCATCATTGATATAGCACACACTTTCATAAATAATCCTATTTCAAATAGTAAAAAATACTGTTGCTATTACTAAACAGTTCTGTAGTAATCTGATGCCAGTTTTAGATTTTAATTAATATGAAAAGTCTTCTTATGAATATGGAAGGCAAATTTGTGTATGACTTTTGGTAACTGAATTATTTCCATTTAAATTAACAATACATTGTATTTCTAGTATTTATTCTACCTTCCAAAGAAATCACTGTATGGATCTGATGAATTATTTATCATTATTAGAGAAATAGATTTTATGACAAACTCATGAAAACTATTTTATGGCTATAAATTATCAGTGGGCCAATAATCAGTTAAATAATATGGTCCTACAATTAGTTCCTGACTTAAACTTGCTTAATAAATACATCTTTAATGACAGAAAAAATCCAATGATTGTAGGTTTCTTAAAGGTATAAACACGGCACTGCTTCAAGTTGTGTTTATCTCGTAAAATATCATTCTACCTAAAATTGCATGCATTGATAATACCGATGATCTCCTAGTACTATGAATGAAAAGCCCCTTGCTCCTATCAAAAAAGTTCACATTAGGAAATTTCCTCCTATGACTAATTTCACTTTCCATTATCAGTTTCTTCCTTTATGCTGGGTAGTCTCGTCAGTATGAAAACAGTATGTCCCTATTGAAAAAAACATAACAAAAAACAAATGAAAAAGCAAAAATAACAAATTTCCTCATCATTCTGTATGCCCCTATATACTACCTCATCTTCTTCCTCTGCTTTCAGGTAAACTTTCAAAGCATTTATAATTTCTGTCTCCACTCCTCATCTCATATTTCCTACTCTAAGCACTCTCCCTGGGCTTCCTGCACCATTCCACTAAGACTGCATTTTCATAAATGACTTTGAAGTGGTCAGTGATAATTGCTTCCTTTGGTTATTCCATCACCTGTACTTTTGGCATCGCTGTTTCCCCTTCCCTTTCCTCAACCTTCCTTTCTGCATACTTATTATCATTCCCTGTCTTCCACTCATCTGTCCCCTTAAACAGGAAGAACTACTTGTCTCTCCCCCTCTTTTGTAGGCCACCTCATCAAGTTCTATGACTTTAAACATCATGTTTGTGCCAGTAATTCCAAAATCTATGAATTCACTTCTCACCTGTTCCAAGAACTCTGGACTAATGTACTCATATCTGCTTCCTTTGCTTGTCCACTGGGATATACAACATGCAAACTTAGTGAGACTAAAACAAAACCTCTGATTTCCACAACAACCTTCCACCTACACTAAGATACCCTTCCCCACATCATCACCTTCCACAGCTGTGGGGAAGTAAGCAGTATTATAATCAAGTAAATTACTATTCTGTCCCCTCCTCCTCCACATATCCATTCCACCAGCAAAGTCCTGATAGCTTTGCTGCAAAACAAATCTCAACTCCCACCTCATTTCTCCATCTCTGCTTCTCCCATCCCTAGCCAGGCCACTAGTACCCATCTCTTTCCTTCTTCTACTATTGCTCTCGTGTAACACATTCTTTTAGAGTAAACAAAGTGTTCTTTTAAAGATAGATGATGGGGGGGGGGCCTGGGTGGCTCAGTTGGTTGGGCAACTGCCTTTGGCTCAGGTCATGATCCTGGAATTCCGGGATTGAGTCCCACACTGGGTGCCCAGCTTCATAGGAAGTCTGCTTTTCCCTCTGACCTTGCTCCTCTCATGCTCTCTCTCTTTCTGTCTCTCAAATTAAAAAAAAAAAAAATCTTTTAAAGAGAAAAATAAATAAATAAAAATAAAGATAGATCACGGAGACTACAGTTAATACCATATTGAATATTTAGCAGTTGCTAGAGAGTAGATCTTAAATATCCTCACCACCAAAAAAAAAAAAAAAAAAAAAGCCACTATGTGAGATGACAGATGTATTAGCTAATTTTATTGTGGTAAATATTTCTAAATATATATGTATATATCAAATATTTACATTGTATACCTTAAACTTATACAGTATTATATAATTCATACATAAAGCTGGGGGGAGGGGCTCCTGGGTGTCTCAGTGGGTTAAAGCCTCTGCCTTTAGCTCAGGTCATGATCTCAGAGTCCTGGGATTGAGACCCACATAGGTCTCCCTGCTCACTGGGGAGCCTGCTTCCCTTCCTCTCTCTCTGCCTGCCTCTCTGCCTACTTGTGATCTCTGTCAAATAAATAAATAAAATCTTAAAAAAAAAAAAGCTAGGGGGAAAAAAGTCAAGATAGATCAAATTCAAAACTCCCCAATCACTTTCTTGTCCACTTTAAATAAAAGACAAACTATTTTCTGTAGTTATGGTCTGGCTTCTTAGATCTCATCTCTGACTCCTGTCATCCAGCTACATCACCTCTTATTTTCCATGACCATGCCAAATGGGTCTCCATCTTAAGGTTTTTTTTCAAAAATTAGCTTGCTGCCCGAAAGGCTAGGGCTCTTTTTAAAAAGATTTATTTATTTATTTTAGAGAGGGAGGGAGAGAGAGAGAGTGCAGAAGCAGGGAGAGGGGGAGAGGGGAGAGGGCAGAGGGAGAGAGAGAATCCTCAAGCAGACTCTGCTGAGCATGGAGCACTGGGCTCGACCCCAGGACCCTGAGATCATGACCTCAGTCAAAATCAAGAGTAGGCCACTCAACACCCAGGCACCCCCAGAAAGCTACTGCTCTTAATCTCCTTCTTGGGATTCTGAATTTAGCTTTAATATTATCTCTTCAGTAAAGACTTTAATGCACTAACATACAAAATGTTCACTTCATCACTTTTTATCCCACCAGTTTATATGCATTCTTCATGCACACTTAAGGTAATGTGTCACTTTATTTTTCATATTTTTACATTTTTAATTAGTGTATTATTTTCCACATTAGATTATCCTTTTCAAGAGTAGAGACCTTATTAATCAGCCTTTTTTATTGTGTCTCTCATACCCAGGATACTGCCTGGCAATTAGTTAATAGTAAATAAATATTGGTTAAATAAATAAATCCACAAATAAATGATTTAAATGAGAGTGCACTTAGAAGTTAAACAAGAAAATGTATGACCTCTGATCTTAGCACCAAGCCATTTTGTAACCTTCTTTTCCCTGCTTTATTTTAACCATTCCTCGGATCAGTTATACAACTAAAATATCCATCTATCCCTTCCCCTTACCACTTCCTTCTTCCTCTTCTCTCTCCCTCAGCCTCTCTGTCCAAGAAGGTATATAATATCCGGCTAAACACAACTATATGGATTGATGCCACTTAATGACGTCCATCAATATGTCAGAATTAAAAAAAAAAACAAGTCACACTATTCCATAGCTGGACTTTAAATCAGAATGCAAACTTCAAGACCTCAATGCCTGAGGTCTTCAGTTTGAGTTCAGTAGTGATTTGCAGCACCAATGACCTTTCAGAAGTCCTGTACTGGACAGACTGCCTCCTCAGCCACAAGGTATGAAATCAAGCCGCTATTTTTTTTCAACTGATTTCTCTTTAAACAAGAGAAATTTACATCATAGGCGCTCATTCTCTTCTGAATACCTTACTATCTCAGCACCTGACCCTCTCATAATGATCCTGAGCGGTGACAATAGACTGCAGGGTGAAGTACTTGCCAGCTAAAGGAGAGGAAGGCCAATCTCAGGTAATATTGGAGGAAGAAAGGGAAATAACCACATGTGAAACCAGGTTCAGGCTGGGTCCCGCACATGCACTTTCAGGACACACAACCACATGACAAGGTAGGGACTAAAGGTACTCTTTTTACACATGGAGAAACTTAAGTGTCTAATGAATAAGTAAGTTTCACAAGAACATTATAAAAAGCAAACAACAAAAATGTATATATCAAGCCCAAGCCTTTCAAACATGCATGTTCTTTCTGTAAGAATAAAATGGAATAGCAATACTTATGCATTTACTGCTGAATAAGTATTTTGGTCTTCAATTTCAGAGCACATTGGAAGTGAAAGATGCATATCATATTACATATGTTATTACCTTTAGTATTTGTCTAAAATTTAAAAAAACCTGTTGCTCATTATCTTTTCCAGGGAAAAACACTTGTTTTTGTTTTTCTTGTTGACCAATGATTTCATGTTTCTGCTTATCTTGATAATATTTTGCCCACACAAATCAACAGTCTGAATAAGAAATTTGCATGCCTATGGATATCTACTTCTTCTAAATTAAAAATGCAGCTTAGATTCAAAAACCAATTCCCTCTCCCACCCTCCATCCCCAAATACTTCATGGATGAATAGCAAATGCTTACAGAAAATCAATTATGCTACAATAACTAAAAAGCAAGATCCTTAATTTTTCTGTTTAGTGATAAAGGTGGTGATACACAAGACACATACACTATTATCAAGGGACATTTCTATATTTTGTATTTAGATGTTATTATGAATGTATTTATATATCCCTGTGCTTCTTATTAAGGATCTTCTTTTGACTCCAAGCTTGGCAATTTCAGATAAATATTTATGCTTAAATTCATATAAGGATATAATTACTGGGTGTGAAAAATTATGCTAATTTTATCTAGACATAAATTAAGTATTTTAAATTATTTATGCCAATACAAATTGGTGATAGTTATTTCTGAATTCCTTTTCTTTTATTCCTTAGATTTTCTACATTTTCTAAAATGACAGGGCACCTGGGTGGCTCAGTTGGTTAAGCCTCTGCCTTTGGCTCTGGTCACGATTCTACGGTCCTGGGTTTGAGTCCCTTATCAGGCTCCCTGCTCAGTAGGCAGCCTGCTTCCCCTTCTCCCTCTGTCTGCCACTCTCCCCTGCTTGTGCACTCTCTCTCTGTCAAATGAATAAATAAAATTTTTAAAAATAATTATAAATAAAATAAAATGACACTGCATTTTCTTCATTCATAAATTAGCATTACTATAAGTATATGATTGTAGTAGTATTTAATATACTCAGCCTATTACAACTATGTAAATGTTATTATATTAAATAAAAACTTCCAAAATAAATTTTTATAGAAACTTGAGTATTAGCTAAATGCCCATTTTAACCTGCCTCCTTAGCGCAGTAGGCAGCGCGTCAGTCTCATAAATGCCCATTTTATGTAACTTATTTTGAAAAAAGTGTTCAAGGTAGAATAGATCAATCTTCTATTTAAAATGAATATGCATCTCAAATATAAATGTAGTACATAAATATATTTATATATCATAAGTTATATATATATATAATTATTTAATGTATTATGGAATATAGCTAAAAACCTTTAAAAATAAAGTAAAACAAAAGAAAGCTACTATTTAACCCCTGCCTTACCATTTCTTAATTTTAGAACCATTTGCTCTCTGGAGAGGTTCGGTCTAAGACAAAGTTTTATTTTTAAATTAAAAAACCCATGGCACTTCAACTATACTGTTCTTCCTTTAGCTTATTTCTATTCTCTCATACTTTACTATAGACAGCAAGGAAAAAAACAGATCATATCTTTAACTCTCTTCCTAGAAATATCCTTCACTAGTTCTTCAGTTAATTAGGTACATTTTCTCTCTCCACATTAGACAAAGGTGTTGTCAAATTTCTTCCACTTTGTTAACAAGGGTCACCTGCCTCTCCAACTTCCAATAGCATTTACCTATCTTTCACTTAAGTCCTCAGCACCAGGCTTTTGAGGGCAATTAGGCTTTTTCTAACAGGCTCCTTAAAACCAATGGGCTTTCACTAACACTTTTCTCAAGGTCCCTCCAGCTTCTTTCTAACTGCAACCTAGTCAGTTCCAAAACCACCCGGTCTCATATTTAGATTCTGCACTGGTACCAACATCAGTTCAAATATAAGTTTGAACTCCAATCCCACACGCCTTTCCAGAGACTTGCCTCTCCCCAGCAAAAGGCAGAGACATTTTCTCTTTTCTTGAAATTGGGTGGGTCCTTGTAACTGCCTCAATCAAATAGAATATACAGAAATAACATGGCATATATAAGACTAGTTTAGAATATGAAATTTAATTTCTGCCAAGTTCTGTCCTTTGGGACACCTACTCTAGGAATCTATTTACTGTATTGTAATAAAAAGCCCCAAATCACTGAGAGACCACATGTACTTTAAGTATTGTAGTTGAAGACCAAGCCAAAATTCCAGCTTATCAATCACAAGCAAGTTTCAACCACCATGATGTGAGTGAAAAGCTTCAGATGAGCTCAGACCTTCAAGCTTTTAGCTGAGTCCCCAAACATCACTGAACAGAAACAAATGCCCTGCCCCCCGAACCGCTGCTTAGGACTGTCTAAAATTCGGATTGCTCAAAAACTTCTGTGAGCATACAAAATAGTTGTTTTATATCACTAAATATTGGGATGTTTTTACAAAGCAATCAATAACCAGAACAGTAGGAACTGTCAAGAGCAGATGAAATATATGAAATTAATTGATAGCAGTCAATCTGGGATGAAATATCATTGGTTCAACCATGTAGTCAATTCTTTAAAGATGACCAAAGTGAGGCAGCTGAGTTGCAGCATGGGTTAAGATTCCAACTCTTGGTTTTAGCTCAGGTCGTGATCTCAGGGTCCTGAGACTGAGCCCCACACTGGGCTCTGTGCTCAGCATGGAGTCTACTTTAAAGACCCTCTCTTTCTCTCTCCCTCTGCCCCCTCCCACACGCTCTCTGTCTCTCAAATAAATAACGTTATAAAATAAAATAAAATAAAATAAAATAAAATAAAATAAAATATAACCAATGCATTACTTGTTAAAAAATGTAAAATAAAAAGATGAATTTTTTTTCAATTATAGTTATAAGAAAGGAAGAATTCAATTTTGGTCTCCCTTGAAATTAAAAATTCCTTGAAAGTTGAGATCATTACTGAGATTTTTAAATAAATTCTCAATATTATTATAACTAATGAATAAATAGAATGAGTGATGTGAACAATGACTGACTAATTTAATGGCATTTCCTCTATACTGACCGGAATTAATATTGAGCATTTAGACCCCTAAAAGCCAGGAAATGATTGTAGGAATAGCTGCTTCTCCCTGCCAAACACATAGAATAGACACACAACATACACACACACATACACTTAACAGGATTTTAAAGACACTGGGCAAAATATATGAGGGTAAAGACATATCTAGGTCAAACTTCTCATTTATTTTAATGAATGACAATATGAAGTTATATAATATTGTAAATATTAGTGGTTTTAGGATTTTTAAAGTTGGTAACATTTCATGTTTTTTCTTTTCACCATATTTTCAACCCATAAAATGAGAACTCTGTATTTCTCCATATAGATATCAAGCAAGGAAAAGAAAATATTAGCTTTTTAAAAATCTTTTTATTGAGATGTAATTGACATACAGCATCCTATTATTTCAAATGTACCATAATATACCATATTAGTTTTACATCTGTAGTATATATTAGGTTTTTTGTCCAGTAATAATTAATGTAGAGCTATTTAGTATCATATGTGTTCCTCTGTAAACATACATTTCAAATTATTCAAAATCAAGCAATTTGACAGTACCCATCTCTATGTCATCTGAAAATACTGTGTCTAATTACTTCAAATAGTTAAATCAATCTCTTAAATTAAAGACATTTTTGTATATAAAACTATTGGTGTGGTGCATCTGACATCTGGACCAATTGTCAGCTATAGATAATTATGTCCCTTAATGTTCCATGCATCTATTTTCAATCCAGTTCAGCCCTTGTAATTAAAAACTCTTTAAATAGGATACAGCTTTTTTGGATAATGCAAAATCCTGATTGAATTCAAAAGAGAGATGTGATATCACAGAACCTTTGTCTGTAAAAAAGTCATTACATCTTAAAAGTTTTCAATCTTGTTGCTAAAGCAATGTAAGGTATTCTATACATGTCTACTAAGATAAGAGTTTAATAAGACTTGAGAATCTCTACTGAATATATAAATATCTCTGGCACATAAAACTTCCTACTTAAAATGCAATTAAGTATAGCTAAAATATTTGTGACTTTTTTTGATTGATAATAAAAACTTACTGTGTTGATTATGGATAGAAAGCAATAAAATTACTAAAATTTAGATGCTGGGCCATTGGTAAGGTTTCTTCATTGTCTACATAACTTTGGGCTCTAATCCATTTCATTTTCTGGGCACACAATAAATGGCAACATGTAACAGACCATCAGATTCTTTCATAAATGCTGGAAAATCTAAAGTTTGAACATCTATCAATATAGATGGGTGCAGATTTTTTCATCACAGATTTCATTAAGAACTGAAAATACTGTGTATTCTGTATTATCATTTCAGGAAGTTCTTTCATAAACTAGCTCCCCTCCACAAGAATATCTATAGTAGAAATATATAATAAATATAATCTTATCATATGTCATCCAATTTCCCTACCACCCTTCCCCAACCTATGCACTGCTGATGCAAAAGTCAATCAAAGTATCTTTTTAGCCCCAGAAAAGTGGCAAGTTACCAAGTCTCAAATCTTGGACAGATGGCACAAAGAAAATCAGAAGAATTCATTTATTTCTTGCTACTATGTAGATCAGATGTCAACAAACTATGACAAGAGAATTAGTCTATTTTTATAAATAGTTTTACTGGAATATAACCGTGTTCATTTGGTTACATATTGGGTATGGCTGACTTCACACTACAAAGGCAGAGGTGAGGAGTTTTAACAGTAATCAAATGGCCCGAAAACCTAAAATATTGACTATCTGACTCTGTAAGAAAAAGTTTGCTGACCCTTGACCTAAATCATTAGAGCTGCTGTAATTTCTATCTCTTTTTTTTTTTTTTTTTTTGGCTTTTAAAATACCTAGATCCCTTTTTTCTCAGTTTGTTCAGACTAATTATGTTTTGCTTGCAATCAAAGAATATAACTGTTCACTAAATGGGTTCCAGGAGTTGAGGCAATCAAAAGATCCTCTAGGAAATGTGTAGTATTTGGAAATGTTTACTCACATAAATATGAGGAAAGAGTAGAGAGGCTGCTGTTTAAAGACCAGGATGAGATGATAACTCCCCCATGATGTGCAGTTGCACAACAGTGACTCTACCGAATGTGGCACCTGGATCTTGGAGATAACTAAGGGGAATTCTACCCACTATGTCTAATAATTTGAGTATCATGAGGCATGTGGAACTGTGAAATAAGATGCTTACTTTTGTCAACACTAGATTTCATAAAGTTAAGAAAATTATTCTTCTGCATTAAGATGAAGTTGGTTTCTCCTACTTACAACCAAAGACATTTAAGTGATCCACCCTAACTCAGGGCTGGTTAATATGAAATCCTCCATAATCCAAGGCTGACATCATTGTTCCTGCTTCAAAGACCTAAAAGGTGTTTCTAATACATGAAATGCAAAACATTATTGGGAGTCTCTTGACACAATGGCATGAAAAATTATTTTTCACCTACAACAAACTATAACAGTTATAAGGAGTCTTCTCTATATAATTCAGATTAGTAAACATCTTAGATAATTATCTGACATTATAAAGTAATAAAGACAGCCAAAGAGCCACTACACTTACCCATTTCAATAAAAATAATAAAAATGGTGCCTTCTTATCTCATCAAATATTAAAATAAAAATGTGGTGGGGTGCCTGGGTGGCTCAGTGGGTTAAAGCCTCTGCCTTCGGCTTAGGTCATGATCCCAGGGTCCTCGGATTGAGCCCCGTATGGGGCTCTCTGCTCAGCCGAGAGCCTGCTTCGTCCTCTCTCTCTGCCTGCCTCTCTGCCTACTTGTGATCTCTGTCTGTCAAATAAAAAATAAAATATTTAAAAATAGAAAATGTTTTCTATGATCACTGCCGTATTTATTTTCTCTTATCCATCTCCAGAGTTGTCTAATGTACTGCTTTTCCTTGCTTTGGTAGCTTTTATATTACACAGTAAAAAGCAGCAGTTGTCAAGTATGCATAAGACAACTCTCTTGTTTGTGAAGGTCTAGATTAATTGAGGTGGACTTGTTAAATTATCTGAGCAGATGGAGGATGGAGAAATGTGCTTAGAGTTTATAAGTCATCTTATGCTGAATGTTGTGATCTTTGAACCTTCAGGAACAGAGCTCATTCATGTGTTTGACATAGAAATCAAACAGCTGCCCAACTTTACAGAATCATACTGGTTAACAAATTGAACATGTCTACAATGTCTGATACAAACTGAGAATGAGAGAGCCCTTTCTTAAGCACATTGGATTACTTCAAACATTTAAAACCATTAAAAAAAAAAAAACTGAGGAGGTTGGTTCAAGCAGGCTTGGCAATAAGGAGACTAAATATCTTACCAACATGGAATGATAAAGAATCAGAAAATGAAGATGTCTTAAGGACAAAAGAAGGGCAAAATTCTTGCATTCTAGTGTCAGAGTAATATGCTACATGGCTGATATAATTTCTATAATACTATATAATCTTATAATTATTTATCATTTATGCTTATAGATGAAGAACCAAATGTGAATCATGTTCTCTGACAGTTGTGAGAATGGATAGAGGAACCAAAGTTTCTTAATAAACAGAAAAGATAATATTTAATGATCATTGGATACATAGAGGTAGCTATAAAATTTTAGAATGATCCTTAGGTTTCTGGATACTGGTAATATTTTTTTAAAATAAAGAAAGTAAAAAAGAATATTGGTAGTGGCTGATTTCCAATTAAATTCATTCATGTTTAAGTTATACAAGCATTCATTTTCAGATAGAGTATATACATCAATCTGTTTCTATTCAGACAATAGACACCTATATTAATTTAAACAGGGGTGCTCAATATAAAATAATTATTAAACTCTAATATGAGAGCAATAACAAAGGAGTAAAGAAACTCAAAAGAGGACCACAGGAAAACAACAAGTAAGGAAAAACATGAAAGGGGGCCCTCCTTAAGGCTGGATTTCAGCCTTTAATGGAGAATGTATACTTCTTGCCCACTGGGTAGTAAAGATATTTGTTTCATTTCCCAGGTTAGAGGTGGCCTACATGCAGCAAGAAATAACTTTCCAGGAAGCAGAAGAGTCTAAGCTGGTCTATGGACACACAGATGGGCTTGTCTGTGGACATGAGGTCTGGAGTATGTGGCATCTGTATCACGAGGGCCTCAGAAAGCTGTCACTGTGTCCAGGCCAGCACAACACAGTCATTGACAGATGGCGGCATGCTCTGGAACACAGCTGAGGCAGGGCACCACCAGTCTCCACAGGCTCATACCACCTATCAGTCATTCCACAGGAGCCATGAAAGGCAAAGTTGTAGTCTTCCTCCTTCAGTGTCTCTCTGGGACCTGTACTGACAAAGCTTAACATCCTGCTGTTTGTAAATGAGAAACACTTCAGAGTCCGTTTCAGAGCAGGTGCTAAAGGATGAATTTGAAGCAGAAAAGCAACAAATTGATAAAGGGCGTGAGAGGAGATGAAGACAGAGAATTGAGTGTTGTCAATTAATTGGTGATTTTTAAAGCATAGTGTTTGCCGATAAACCTTATGAAAAGTGTGTAGTTAAGAAAAGCAAACTGATTCCTAGGCGACTTCAGTATTTAACAGATGGGAAAAGGGAAAAGAACAAGTAAAGGATATTGAGATGCAGAAGGTCAGAGAAAAGTCGAAAATCAAGAGGGCACAGTGTCCCAATAATAACTTTCATGAGCTTTTTTCCTGCCCTTCAGGTTCCCATTCACATTATCTGCCTCACATTACAGCCATATCGGAGTTTTCTCAGTTTTCAAACAGGCACTGATTCTCTGGCTTCAATATATGCATTTTTTTTTTTTTTTAAATCCCAGGAATTTTCTTCTTCCTCAGATCACACCATCACCCAGTCCATACCCATTTCCTTTGCTTGGTTACTAAGTTTTATTCATTTTTTCTGGTCTCAGCTTAAATGTCATGAGATTTAGGAAACTTCCCATTGTATCTACCTGATACTGGCTGTGTCACTCCTAAAATGTGCTCTCAATTAAGGAAGAAATTCTAACTCTCATATACAAAAGAGAGTAATAAGTTCATGGCACAGAATATACAAGTTGCATTAATTAGTAAATAAATAAAATAAAGGGAAGCAAAACTCAAAGGTAAACCACTTCGAAAAATTAGGGCAATATAAATTAAGGTGTGATTATTCTTATTCATCAGCTTTATACAGTAGGGGATCATTGATAAATTTTGATGTCTTCTTCATTTCCTAACTTTATTTGTAAACAAACAATCAAAATGAAACAAAACAAAACAAAACAAAAACAAATAAACCCTCTTAAAAAGAATTATCTGTACGAAGTATGCCATTGAATAATGCCAATTCCCTGAAAGGGTCCACATCCTAACCCCTAGAACCTGTACATAAGTTTCTTTATAAAGCAAACAAGACTTTGCAAGCATAATTAAGGATTTTGAGACACAAGTTATAGTGGATTATTGGATGGGCCCAGTGCATTCACTAAAGTCTTAGGAGAAAGGGGTAGAAAAGCTAGAGTCAGACAGAAGGCCATGTGACAAGAGAAGGGGAGAGAAAGAAAGACAGATTGAAAAATGCAGGCTACTGGTTTTGAAGATGCAAGACAGGGCCATTAGCCAAAAAAATCCAGGAGGCTTCTGGAGGGTAGAAAAGTCAAGAAGGTAAATTATTCTCTAGAGCCTCCACAAGGAACATAACCTTCTAAACCATTTTAGAACTTCTGTCCTCCAAAACTGTAAAAGAAGTAAATTGTAGAGTTGTTTTAAGCCACTAAATTTGTGATAATTTGTTATAGCAACAATAGGAAACTAATAAACCAATATTCTTTAACTCTCTCATTCCAACTTTCTCTTAAAGCCACCATAAGCAGATGTTTGCCCCGATTACTCTACCCCAAATTCTTCTGTCAAAGACACTAATGATTTTGTTTTATTAAATCTAACGGTCAGTTCAGTCTTTACTTAACCAATCAGTAGCAGAAACCATATTTAGTTACTATCATTACTAATGGAGAAACAGTATATTTTACAGACTATTTCACAGAAATTTAAAAAATCTTTATATAAAATCTTTAAATAATGGCAGTAAATAAAATATTAAATGAAAAACATAACTTCTATCTACATAGATTACACATAATAATCTACAGCCAAAGTACTATGGATTAATTTATGGATGTAATTTCAGTTATACCAAAAAAAAAAGTTTCACTTTTGTATGTAAGAAACAATCCATTACAGGGGTGTCTGGGTGGCTCAGTGGGTTAGAGCCTCTGGCTTCGGCTCAGGTCATGATCCCGGGGTCCTGGGATCAGGCCCCACATCAGGGTCTCTGTTCACCAGGGAGCCTGTTTCCTCCTCTCTCTCTCTCTGCCTGCCTCTCTGCCTACTTGTGATCTCTGTCTGTTAAATAAATAAATAAAAATCTTAAAAAAAAAAGAAACAATCCATTAGAAAAAGTAAATAAATACAGAATTTATGATATAGCAAAATGTACTAGGAATAAATCAAAATATGATATAAAATTCATTTTATAAAAACTAAAAAGTTTTCTTATAGGACATTTAAGAAGATACCAATGGGGTAAAGGCATACCATGCTCCCAAACTGAATAGAAAGATTTAACATCATGCCAACAAGAAAAATAAAGTTGAGCAGAAAGACCATTCCAAAGACTTAAAAATGTTCATCTTGGTACAAGAATAGGTAAAGTGGTGTCACCAAATAGAAAGCTGACATACACACAAACACGCTTATTGAAACTTCATATTTCAGAGAGACCACTGCAGATCAGTAAGAAAACTGCCAATTCAAAATTCAGCCCCAGGAAATTGGAACTGGAGGGTCCTCTAACTCTTAATCTCAGGGTTGTGATTTCAAGCTGCATATTGGGCTCCACACACATACATACATACATACATACATACATACACACATATATAAAAATTGGGACTGGAGGGGCGCCTGGGTGGCTCAGTGGGTTAAGCCGCTGCCTTCAGCTCAGGTCATGATCTCAGGGTCCTGGGATCGAGTCCCGCATCGGGCTCTCTGCTTGGCAGGGAGCCTGCTTCCTCCTCTCTCTCTCTGCCTGCCTCTCTGCCTGCTTGTGATCTCTGTCTGTCAAATAAATAAATAAAATCTTTAAAAAAAAAAAAATTGGGACTGGAAAGGTCACACCTGAAAAGCTAAACAGTAAGTTTTTAAATATACATGTGATAAATGTTGAAAAAATGCAAGTGACATGAAAAATAAAATTTGGGAGCAAGAGTAAAAAATGAACGATAAAGGAAGCAGACTGACTAAGGAGGAGCCCACTATGGGCTTGCAAAACACATCAGAGACCCATTGTCTTCAGTTGGATGGTAAATAGGAATTTGTTTAAATGATATACAAATGCATAATAAAGGTGTTATGTGGGTTTTATATGTACAATGGCTTCCATTATAACAAATACAGAATAGACAATAAAATTTAAAAGATAGAACTAAATTAAAAGTAGAGATTTTAGATGGTAAATCCAGAGACAAATATGTGGTAGTAGAAATAAAGACCTCAAAGGAGTAAAAGATTGACTAGGAATTTTCCTACACCAAGGAGATGGATTTTTAACTCTCTGTATGCTATATAGAAGTTTGAAAACACAAAAACAAAGTAGGTAAATTCAAGTTCCTTAAACTTGTAAGTATTGGTATACATAGAACATAACTCCCGAGTTCCAAAGGACAAATATCTTCAACTATTCTCTTCATTCTGATATCCCACTGGCTTAGAACAGTGCCTGGTATATATAAGGTGCACAATTGATATCTGTGGGATAAATATGTTGAATGAATTAATGATGAGTACAAAATATGCACAAGAACACATGGTTTTGGGCTGTAGCTGGTGGCTATGGACTTTTTATCTCTGCTTACACTGTTCCTTCTGTTTGGTGTGTGGGTGTGCACTTTTTTATCATCATCTTTGGACCTGTTACACCTTCTAATTTCTTATTAGCCTTTTTATTCTAAACAGATAGGCAAGATGTTAGAGAACAGTACACAGAAGAAATAAAAGGCTAAATGCCAAGGAATCTGTTCTAGAGTTAAAGGAGTAGTAGCAATCTTAAGAGCTCTACTGGATTATCTAATTTGTTTCAATCAAAATGTGAATAAAGCAAATAATGACAAACATAGTCTACTTGCAACCTAATTAGTTGCCTAATCATTTTATTTATAGCAACAAATGTTTACTTCCATTAACAATTTAGACATTATTTTGTATCAATCATAATTATCTAAGAAAGCCAGACAAGTAAAATATTTCTTTTATCAGGAGAAAACATCCTGATTTTAAGTACTAAAACATTCTTAAATTACTTTTTATTTTCAGAAGGAATAGCTTTAAGATCTGAAAGGATGTTGATTCCAAATTCTTATTTTTGTTTTTTTTTTTTTTCCAGAAGTAAAAGTCCACCCTCATATAATTTAGAAGGGAAAACATATTGTATAAAAGGAAAAATGATATGTAGAATATAAGAAACAGTGCAGAGGATCACTGGGAAGGGGGAAAAACTGAATGGGAAGAAATCAGAGAGGGAGACAAACCATGAGAGAGTCTTAACTATAGAAAACAAACAGAGGGTTGCTGGAGGTGAGGTGGGTGGGGTAACTGGGTGATGGAGGGCACATGATGCAATGAACATGCAACTAATAAATTATTGAACACTATATCAAAAACTAATGATGTACTGTATGTGGCCAACTGAATTTAAATTAAAAAAAGGAAAAGCCTGGGCTCTCCACTCAGCATGGAATCTGCTTGAGATTCTCTCCTTTTCCCTCTCTCTCCCTCTCACTCTGCCCCTGCATGCTGTATCTCTCTAAGTAAGTAAATAAAAAAGTAAAATAAAAATAAAATAAAAAAGAGAAAACGAAACCAACAAGAGTTCCTAGTCATATTTACCCTAGAATGGAACACATTTTAAAATATATCATTAGCATGAATTTCCTTTTATTTTTAAAGAAAAGGGGTGCAAGGTCTTTTCCCCTTAGATTGCAGAGAAAAAGCCAGATAAATATTATTTATATGCTTCTTAATATGGGATATAAAGAGGTCTTTAATATAAAGCTACTACAATTTTAATTGTTTATATGTAATTTTTATTACTATTATACATAGGAAAAAGCACTTGGCTGGATAGTACTTCAAAATATCTACCAGAATATATATACACATATGTGTATATGTATAATATACATATGTATAATATGTAATAATAGTATAATATGTATAATATTAATATAATATAATATTATAATTATGTAGAATAGTAATAAAAATTAAATATATACATATATGTATATATACATATATATAGAACATTATATGTGTGTGCATATATATGTCATATATGTTACTCTTTATATTACTATATATATATATAACATTTACAGAGAGAGACAATATATAGTATATTTTGGCAGTGTTTAAAATTGTTGATAATTTTTTCCTCTTTAAAGCATTTACATCTATAATGCTACCTAGTCTTGGTAAAAATAATCACATTTCTTTAAGTTTTCCCTTATATTATTTTAAATAGCGGGGTCGGGCCTGGTTAGTACTTGGATGGGAGAAATATTTAGATTTTTTTAAGCTGGGAAGTCCAGCAGAAAGATAAGACTATAAGAATGAAACCTATAATGAACGTTTATTTGATTACTATGGGCAGAAAATATCTAAGATTTTTTTTAAAGATTTTATTAATTTATTTGACAGACAGAGATCACAAGTAGGCAGAGAAGCAGGCAGAGAGAGAGGAGGAATCAGGCTCCCTACTGAGCAGATAGCCTGAGGCAGGGCTTGATCCCAGGACTCTGGGATCATGACCTGAGCCAAAGGCAGAGGCTTTAACCCACTGAGCCACCCTGGTGCCCCAAAAATATCTAAGTTATAAAGACAAAACAAACATACAAATAAAATTACAAGATATCAGGACATATGTGGTATGTGGTACAGTATCAAAAACTCGAACAAGTTGCAAGAGATAAAAAGTGTCCAAAGACAGAAATCTTAAAAATGTAATTTTTTCCCTATAAACAAGAGACAAAAATAAGCCTTTGGTCATTTATGTAGTCTATAGTCACTGTAGTCTATACATTTCATTTTAAAAATCAGTAGCATAGCAGTAACAAAGGATAGTAAAACTATATTACTACTAGTGAGGGGAAACAAGAGAAACACACTAAAAGAGAAATACAAGTAAAAAAAAAACCGCAGGCTCATGTAGGCTATCTGTAAATGTGCACTCACTCTTGTGAGTCATAGGAGAAGTATTATACCATATACATAGATACACATGAGGATAAATTAAAAATACAATTTTTGCCTATTCTGATTCATAGAATTATATTCTCTTAAGGCAAACCCTATGATTTGACAATCTCACTGCACAGAATTAGAGATTTTCAAGGAACCTTATAAAAATGAGAAGACGACTCCTGAAAAGCACAATCTGTCCTAGATAACACATGCACTACTGGGCAGAAATAGAATTTGAATTTTAATCTCTCCTCTCTAATCTAGTATTATTTAAATTATACCACGAACAGCAGAAAGCTGATAACATATCTTTTTATTAGGAACTAAGGTTATTTTACTATGTGACCATGAAACAGGCTTTGTGTTTCTGCATCATGACCTTTTCCCCATCTTTTCCATTTACAGTCCTTCAACTTTCATGAATTATGTTCTTTCTCTCTTGTTTCATTAATCACATTTTAACTGTCCCTATTATGTGGCAACATTGTTCATCATATGAGATAACGGTGATAGACTACCCTTTAAATTAATCATAGTATTTAGTACTCAAATTAGACATAAAGACCTATTTAAGAGCATAGACTTTGGAATCAGAATACCTAGTTTCAAATTTCAGACTTGCCATGTGCCAGATGTACAACCATGGAAAATTACTTAACCTCTCTGTACTTTAGTTTTCTCATCTTTAAAATGAAAATAATAAGGTGGGACACCCGGGTGGCTCAGTCAGTTAAGTGTCTGCCTTCAGCTCAGATCATGATCCCAGGATCCTGGGACCGAGCCAGATCAGGCTCCTTGCTCATCTGGGAGCCTGCTTCTCCCTCTTTCTCTGCTGCTCCCCCTGCTTGTGTACTCTCTCACTCCCTCTGTCTCTGTCAAATAAATAAATTAAATATTTTTTAAAAAATAAAATGAAATAAAAGTAGTAAGAATTGCTCCTTTACAGTATTGGCATCAAGATTAAATGAGTTAATAGTTATACAGCACATAGTAAGTTCTACATAGATGCTAAACACAAATACATGAAAAGGTGACAACCTGCTGATCTTTATATTGTAACTTTTTTTATTTACACAGCCCTTATCTGATGTTTTGTTATCCCATTAATGGATGCTCAGAAATTTTTAGAAGTTGGAATTTTGAACATACTAGTATTCTTTTTTCTGTACAGATCTTTGACTGATTTGACTTCTGAAATAATTACAATAGATTATAAATATAGATAATTTCATCAGGCAAAATTTACTTATGGCATCCTTTCAGAATAGCATTATAATTATGAAAAACATTGTTTCACCTAATGTAAAGCCATTTAGGAATAATTTCCTCCTCAAATAAAGATGTTTTTCTTTCAAAATTTAATGCACATCACTTTGGCTAAAGCAATAGTGGAAGCTGATTACATGTCAGCTACATTAGACAGAGTGTCCTGCTTCATAATCGCTATGCTGTACTGAAAATCCTAGAGTAAGATTTTGTGACAGCTGTTCCCTTGATTTGTCTATAAAATTGAGATATTTATTTCATAGAGCAATCTATGTGATCAGAGGTTATTTTTAACATGCAGCTAATAGATTTACTGAAACAGGAGACATAGAAAAAAATGATACAAAATGGTTAATTCTCATTGCTCTTGTCCTGGCATACATACAGACTTACTTGGTAATAACTCTGTACAGAGAGTATATGTTTTTTAAAGATTTTATTTATTTATTTGACAGACAGAGATCACAAGTAGGCAGAGAGGCAGGCAGAGAGAGAGGGGTAAGCAGGTTCCCTACGGTGCAGAGAGCCCGATGCGGGGGTTGATCCCAGGACTCTGGGATCATGACCTTAGCCGAAGGCAGAGGCTTTAACACACTGAGCTACACAGGCACCCCAACTCTATACAGAGAGTATATGTATGCTTGTGTTTGCAGAAGCATTCTTAAGTAGCATACATAAATATGTAAATGCATATGTATGCAAATATGTATATGTACATATAAAATACATACGTATTTTCTTCTGTGACATAGAAGTTCAGAAAGATATGAAGAGGGTATAAGGAAAAAGGATAAAATAAGGAATAAAAATATATCACTACATGGACATTTTATCAGCCTTATATAAAACTCATAAAGTATATTTCTGTACAATGCAAAAATATACCATATTCTTTTAAAATCAGCAATTATATCATCAATGTAGAGATTTAACCTTAATTATAATTATGCGAAACAGTATTCACAGAATTCAACAGAATATTTTTTAAAAGTATATGGTAGCAATCTTCCACATGCTGAAGTCTTCTTTCTGCACTCTGTCTCTTTCTGTCAACATCCCCCAGCCTACCTTTTTGTATCATATGTAACATGTATTATATTGGGTTACTTTAAGATTTTCATTAGTTATTAAGACTCTTTTAATCTGTTGTCTGACAAAGTAATTTCTTCTCTTATTAACCAAGTGTTTTAAAAGATAAAGTCATCTCTTTCTCCAACTTTCTATTTTTAGCATCTGAAAATTGTATATGTAAACCTTCAGATCAAGAGACTCTTGGCTAAAGGTGCTATCATGTCATGTAGATGGCGTTTAACTGGATAACGTCATCAAGGAAGGAAGAGATGAATCAGTGAGATGAATGGCAAGCATCATAGAAGACTGAAACAGCACTTACATAAAAAAAAAAAAAACTATAGGGTGATGTTCTTGAAGCTAAGTAAAAAAGGCACATTATAAGAAACCAGATGTAAATGTTGTTGAGAAATGAAATGAGATAAAGCTAGAAACAGTTTATTAGACTTAACGGTGAAGAAATCATTAGTGTCACATATAAGTGCAGACTGGGTAGAACTGTGAAGGTAAAAGCCTCTTGGTATATGTTTAAGAGAAAGTGGAGAGAGAAAAATTGAAGATGGAGTACAGAGAAGAATTCTTTCCAGGCATTTTATTACAAAAGGTAGCAGAGAAATGGGATAGGAATGGGCATCCATGTCAGGTCAAAAGACCTGCTTTTACATATTTGTATTGTATATTACAAAAAACATATTTTACATACGTGTATTGCTTTTACATATGTGTGTGAGAGATAGTATATAGGTATATATACATATGTAAATATGTCATGTACATATATATCGTACACATATATGTAAAAAGTTGAGGTTGCTTGTATATTATATATTGTGAATTATGTGGTATAAAAGGAAAACTCAGTGAAATGGGAAAGAAAGCAGAACTGAGGTTTTCCTCAGGATATATTCAACATACACATAACAAAGACATCCTGGGCAACTGTTTTTACTGTTTAATCACTGAGTGCCCATGCCAAAGAAATAAAGCCTTTTGTTTCAACCACTGATTATTTTGTGATCAGTGGGGTGCACTAGAAAATAAATGTTGTAATCAACATTTGTTATGTGGGTGACAGTGATAATTTTTACAACACATGCATGCCTATGCACTATCTCATTCACTGAAAACACCTGGCGATCAGTGATAGGTCTCCTAATCTTGGGCTGAAGAAAAAAAAAAGGCAAAATACAAAAGCAGTCACAACACTTCCAACTTTTTTTATATCGAAATCTTTGTATGATCCAGAAAAATGCTTTTCAGTTGTTTTCATCTTTTTACTTTAACATCTGTGAACCCACTATAGCTGTACATAATTTTTATATCAGGAATTATAAATCTTCTACTTTCTCCTGAAGAATGTGCAGAGAAAGCAAGTGCTTGAAAGTGACACAATTATTAGTATAACCTTGAATTTATTCCACATAATAAAAATAATAAAGCAATCGAACTTTATATCACAGTGACACAAATTTGGGAAGTTGCCAGAGCCAGTTCAGTAAATATGTTGTAAGAATTTTATAGCAAATAGAACAGACCCAGAATTTTAAATGTAAAAGTCTTTTGATAGCACACTTTTGTCCAGTGAAATGTTATAAAACTAAGATGACATATAATGACTTTTCAAACTAAAAAATTTTGATGGACTTTTGCAGTTATATATACCAAATTAGAAATGTGCTCAAAACACCAAAAAAAATGGGACATTGGAGGACATCTCTGTAAATACCTTAAAAATTAACTTCCAGTGCTTTCTCTTCTTTGAAAGATAATTGTTCTTATCTATTGTAACCCACAAGTATTCTAGGAAGATCTTAGTGAATTTTGAGAATTTAAATAAAATAATAACATCAAATTTACTATTATTTGTCTACAACAAGCTAAATTACTTAGGGCAAAGGATAGGGATATGAAACCAGAAAGAGCAACAAAATATTATATTTTATTAATCTGGTCACAATAATTTAAGCATAATAGAAAGATAAACATCAATTACTTTAAAGGAAAATTTCAGGGATTAAAATTTTAAAAAAATATCTGATTTTTTTATATTTTCAGTCTGCAACATTTTATAAACATTGGTATAAAAATTCTGAAAGTTTGATGTAGATAAAAAGTACTGGAAGCCTACTTAAAATGATGTGTCCCCAACTATCACCTCCATCTTTATACCAATTATACTGGGTATAAAAAAAAGAAAACTGAAAAAATATTTATTCTGAAAAACAAAACAGTACAAGTGACCACCCCATGGGACTATATTAGTGTAAGCTTCTGTATGTGACATTAGTAAGGGTTCCTTAGAGAACCAGAGCAAATAGAAGACAGGAGATATACAAAATTTCATATACATATACACGGAATGGGAAAGGGAAAGGGCCTCAAGGAACTGGCTCACGCAGTTATGAAGGATGACATATCTGAAATCTGCAAGGCAAGCTGAAGAATCAGGGAAGAACTGAGGTTGAAATTCAAGTCTGTAGACAATCTGAAGAAAGAGTTTCCTCTTCTTTGGGGACTTTTTTCTAAGTCCTATGAAGAGGCCAACCCAAGTAGTGGGGGTAATCTGCTTTACTCAAAGTCAACAGTTTTAAACATTAATCACATCAACTGAATCCTTCTACAGCAAAATCTATACTAGTGTTTGGCCGAACAATTGCATACTGTAACCTAGCCAAGTTGACACTTAAAATTAGCCACAGGGGCACCCGAGTGGCTCAGTGGATTAAAGCCTCTGTCTTCGGCTCAGGTCATGATCCCAGGGTCCTGGGATCGAGCCCCACATCGGGCTCACTACCTACTAGGGAGCCTGCTTCCCCTCCTCTCTCTGCCTGCCTCTCTGCCTTCTTGTGACCTCTGTCTGTCAAATAAATAAAATCTTTTAAAAAAATAAAATTAGCCACAAAACAAAATAAAACAAAACAAAACAAAGCCATCACACAGGGAAAGGCACTGAATGAAGCAGGTACACCACAGAGGCTAGAATTTGAGCTAAACCTTTGCAACAAAATCCGCACACTGCCAATATCACCATAGTTGGGTAGCATAAATACAAAAATATGATTTAATCCTGGTCAGAGAAACCTAGCAAAGCATATGGACATGAAACAAAACTAAAGCATTAGGAAGCATAATCTAGAAGGTGAAAAATATACATACAAGCTAAGTCTACAAAATACAGTACAAAATATGTGATAAACTTAACAATAAGATGGCTAAATAAAAATTTGATGAATTAAATCTGTATAAATTTATTTATGTAATAATAAAACAATCTTAAAAGAGCTATATAACAAACATATTTTTATCCTCAAAGCGATAAAGAAAGAATACCACTGATGAAAACAATTAGTTACAGAACTTCCAGGGAAGATGACAGAGTAGGAAAATCCTAAGCACACCTCATCCCAAAGATGCAACTAGATGACACCAAATCATTGTAAATAAGCCAGAAAATTACTCAAAGACTGACAGAAGAGTTTCTGCACAAGTAAGTGTAGAGAAGAAACCACATCAAATAGCATAGAAAGGGTAGAGACAGAGTAGGGAATTAAATGGACTCATGGGACTGATGACTGGCACACAGAGAGGGGAGGGAACACACCCTCACAAGCAAGCACTGAAGACATGGGGAGCCCCCACAAAGAAGACAAATCTCTGTAACATTGGCTTTGAAAATTAGTTGGCTTTGAAACTTAGTAGTAAGTTTTTAACAATCACTGAGACTTAACTGGAACTTTAAAAATCAGCAAAATTGGCTCTGGGGGATCCAGAGGCAAGAGGAAACTGAGTCCCTGTCCTTAAAGAGACAGCACAATGAACAGCCCCACTGAGAAATAGCATAGAAGCAGCAGCTTGAAAAACGTTTGCCATACACGATAGAAATTTATTTACCATTCTCAAAGTGTGTGGAGGAGAGGCAGAGATCTTTAGAAGACATCTCTAGAAACAACAAAGCTGGTGGACACCATTTCCCTCCCCTACCCCCTGCCTAGATGCAGGACACCTGGGCCAACCAACATAGTGACAACACTCTCTTCCTAACTTACTAATAGCACACCCTAACCTAGCTACTCTCCTGACACTTTGACCCATCCAGCGTGAGACAGGAGGTTTTTAAAGCAGCTCCAGGTCCCTGCCCACAAAAGACCTTGGCAAACCTCATTAACATTGTGTACCCCTGGTCCTGTATTTTCCTATAGACCTGCTCCCTCCAATATACCCTTGGCCAGAGCTATCCAAAGCAGTTCCATAAGCCTGACAGTGTGCAAGCAGCCCTGACAGGAGCTAGCACCAATCCAAAGTGACAGAGCCCTGGGGAGAGATAAAAATAACCACAGAGGACAGTTTGACTGCAGCCCCAACATTGAACTGGAGGCAGACATCTGGTCTGAATGTAAGTCCTGCTCACCAATGAAAGCTTCTCAGAGGACAACACAGGAAAGCACGCTGTAGTTCAATGCTACTACATCTCTGGAGAACACCAGTTTAACTCAAGCCCAGGGTGGCCCTACACAGGCCTATTAACAATATAGGGATCAAATCCTGCCCACAAAAGCAAGGAGAGCCATTGTAGATTGGACTAAGGGTGAATGTGACTCAACCATAAGACTAGGACCCACACAACATACATAGGAGCCATCCCTGAAGCCAAAGTTCATGTGAACAGACAACATTGCACTGTAGGGTACTACAGGACCTCATTTTCGTAAGACCAGTATTTTCAAGAGCAGGATATGTAACTGACCTTCCTAACACAGATAAACAGACACAGAGAATTAGATCAAATGAGGAGATAGAGAAGTATGTCCCAAATAAACAGCACAGAATCATAGTAAGAGAGGTAAATGAAAATGAAATAGAGATAAGTAATATCCTTGATGGAAAATTTAAAATAATGGTCATACTCACTGGACTTGAGAAAAGAGTGGAGGACCTAAGCAAGACCTTCAACAAAGAGACTAAAAATATAAAAAAGGAGCAATCAGAGATAAAGAACTCAATAGCTGAAATTAAAAATACACCAGAATGAATAAAGAGACTAGAGGAAGCAGAAGAATGGATCAGTGAGGGGCTCCTGGGTGGCTCAGTTGGTCAAGCACCTGCCCTAGGCTCAGGTAATGATCCAGGGATCCTGGGTGGTTGGGCTCTCTGTTCAGTGGGAAGCATGTTTTTCCCTCTGCCCCTCTCCCTGCTTTTCTTTCTCTCTCTCTCTCCCCCTCCTTCCTTCAAATAAATAAATGAAATCTTAAAAAAAAAAAAAAAAAAAAGGGATCAGTGACCTGGAACAGAGTAATATAAGATAATCAAGCTGAATAAGAGAAGAAATCATATTTAAAAAAAAAAAAAAAGAATAGACTTAGGGAACTCAGTAACATCATCAAGTTTAACAACATTCACATTTATAGGATCTCAGAAGGAAAAGAGAGAAAAATGGTGCAGGAATGTATTTGAAGAAATAATAGGTGAAAGATTCCTAAATATTGGGAAGGAAACAAAAATCTAGATCCAGGAGGCACAGAGAGCCCCTGACAAATCAACACAAGGTGGTTGGAACCAAGACACACAGTAATTAAAGTTCCAAAAAGGAGCAACAGAGAATTTTAAAATCAGTAAGAAAGAAAAAACAAACAAACAAACAAAAACCAGTTATACACAAGGGAAACCCCATAAGTCTATAAGTTAATTATTCAGACCAGAAGGGAATGGCATGATATATTCAAAGTGCTGAAAGAAAAAAATCTACAACCAAGAATATTCTTTCTTACAAGGCTATCATTCAGATAGAAAGAGACAATAAGAGTTTCTTAGACAAATAAAAGTTAAAGGAATTCATGACCACAAAACCAGTCCCATAAGAAATGCTAAAGGGAACTGAGTGGAAAAGAAAGACCATAAGTAAGAGTAAAAAAAATACAAAGTACAAGAGTAGTAAATTTGAGTGTATCAATAAAAATTGGTCAAGAATACACAAAATAAAAGGATGCAAAGTATGACACCATTTATCTAAAATGTGGTGAGGGAAAAGGAATAAAAATTTAGTGTTTTTAGAATGGGTACAAACTTAAGCAACCATCAACTGAATATAAACTGCTTTATGCACAAGATGTTATATATAAACCTGATGGTAACCACAAACCAGTAATAGGGGTTCCTGGATGGCTCAGTTGGTTGTGTCTGCCCTCAGCTCGCCATTATCTCAGGGTCTTGGGATCTAGTCCTGTGTCCAGGCTCTCTGCTCAGTGGGGAATCTGCTTCTCCCCCTCCTTCTGCTCCTCCCGCCCTTGCTCATGCTCACTCTCTCTCCCTCTCCCTGAAGTAAATAAATAAAATCTTTAAAAAAAAAATCAGTAATAGATAAATAAAAAAGAATCCAAGTACATCATTGAACAGCAAACCATGAGGGAAGAGAGCAGGAGAGAAAAGGAAGAGGAAGAACTACAAAAACAGCCCATAAGAAAGGTAACAAAACGGCAATAAGTACACACCTATCAATAATTACTTTGAATGTAAATGAACTAAATGTTCCAATCAAAAGACATAGTGAAAGAATTGACAAAAAAGCAAAATCTATCTATAAAAGCTGCCTACAAGAGACTGATTTCAGACCTAATAACACAGGCAGATCAAAAGTCAAGGGATGGAGAAGAGTGTTTCTTTACCGTGCAAACGAAAGTGAAGAGAAAGCCAAGGTAAAAATACTTATATTAGACAAAATAAACTTTATTTTTTAAAAAAGACTTTATTTATTTATTTGACAGACAGAAATCACAAATACGCAGAGAGGCAGGTGAGGGGCGGGGAGCAGGCTCCCTGCTGAGCAGAGAGCCCGATGTGGGGCTCCATCCCAGGACCCTGGGATCATGACCTGAGCTGAAGGCAGAGGCTTTAACCCACTGAGCCACCCAGGCAAGCCAAGGACAAAATAGATTTTATTTTATTTTATTTTTTTAAAGATTTTATTTATTTATTTGACAGATAGAGATCATAAGTAGGCAGAGAGGCAGGCAGAGAGAGAGAGAGATAGGAGGAAGCAGGCTCTCTGCTGAGCAGAGAGCCCGATGTGGGGCTCGATCCCAGGATCCTGGGATCATGACCTGAGCCGAAGGCAGAGGCTTTAACCCACTGAGCCACCCAGGTGCCCCGACAAAATAGATTTTAAAACAAAAACTGTTACAAGAGACAGAGAAGGACACTATACAATCATAGAGGAAAAAATCCAACAAGAAGATACAACAATCATACATATTTATGAACCCAACACTAGAATACCTGAATACACAAAGCAGCTAATAACAAATATAAAGGGAGTAATCACTAGTAATACAATGATAAAGGGACTTTAACACCCCACTTATATCAATGTGCAGATCATTCAAATGGAAAATCAACAAGAAAGCAATGGTTTTGCATGACACATAAATACAAAGGATAAGAGAATACTGTGAAAAATTGTAATGCCAACAAATTGGACAACTCGGAAGAAATGGATAAATTCCTACAAACATACAACCTCCAAAAATGGAATCAGGAAAAAACAGAAAATCTTAACAGATTATCAATAATGAAAATGAATCAGTAATCAAAAAATTTCCAAAAAACAAAAGTCCAGGACCAGAAGGTTTCATAGGTGAATTCCACTCAACATTTAAAGAAGAATTAATACCTGGGTTTCTCAAACTATTTCAAAAAATAGAAGAGGAAGGAAACATTCCAAAATCATTCTATGAGGTCACCATTACCTGATACCAATGGTATCAGATAAAGACACTTCAAAATAAAAGAGAGAGAGAGAGAGAGAGAGAAATACAGACCAATATCTCTGATGAACACAGATGTAAAAATCCTCAACATATTAGCAAACCAAATCCAATCATACTTTTAAAATATCATTCATCAAGATCAAGTGGGATTTGTTCCTAGGATCAAGGGTGTTTCAACACTTGCAATTCAAACATGACACAGCACATCAATAAGAGAAAGGATAAAAACCATATGATCCTTTAACAAATACAGAAAAAATATTTGAAAAAGTACAACATCCATTCTTGATAAAACCCTCAACAAAGTAGGTTTATAAGAACATACCTCAACATAATAAAAGGTCATATGTGAAAAACCCATACTCGATATCGCAGGTAATATCATACTCAATGGTGAAAAAATGAAAGCTCTTCCCCTGAGGTCAAAAACAACACAAGGACGTCCAATTTCACCATTTTATTCAACATATTACTAGAAGTCTTAGCCACAGCAATCAGACAACAAAAGGTAATAAAAGGCACCCAGAATGGTAAGAAAGAAGTAAAACTTACACTATTTTCAGGTGACATAATACTCTGTATAGAAAACCCAAAGACTCCATCAAAAAACTGCTAGAACTGATAAATGAATTCAGTAAGGTTGCAGGATATAAAATCAATATTCTGAAATCTATTGCATTTCTACACACTAATACTGAAGTAGCAGAAAGAGATATTAAGAAAACAATCCCACGAACTAGAGCGTATCATGCTTAGCGAAATAAGTCAAGCAGAGAAAGACAACTATCATATGATCTCCCTGATATGAGGAAGTGGTGATGCAACATGGGGGCTTAAGTGGGTAGGAGAAGAATAAATGAAACAAAATGGGATTGGGAGGGAGACAAACCATAAGTGACTCTTAATCTCACAAAACAAACTGAGGGTTGCTGGGGGGAGGGGGTTTGGGAGAAGGGGGTGGGATTATGGACATTGGGGAGGGTATGTGCTTTGGTGAGTGCTGTGAAGTGTGTAAACCTGGTGATTCACAGACCTGTACCCCTGGGGATAAAAATATATGTTTATAAAAAATAAAAAATTAATTAAAAAAAAAATTGAACTAAAGGATTTTTAAAGGTAAAAAAAAAAAGAAAACAATCCCATTTACAATTGCATCAAAAAGAACAAAATACCTAAGAATAAACTTAACCAAGGAGGTGAAAGACCTATACTATAAAAACTATGAAACACTGGTGAAAGAAACTGAAGAGGACACAAACAAATGGAAAGACATTCCATGTTCATGGATCAGAAGAACAAATATTCTTAAAATGTCCATACCAACCTAAACAAAATATTTAGGGATTTAATGCAATCGCTATCAAAATACCACCCGCATTTTTCACAGAACTAGAACAAAAAATATATATGGAACCACAAAGGACCTGAATAGCCAAATCAATCTCAAAAAAAGAAAACACTGGAGGTCTCATATCTCAGATACCAAGATATATGACAAAGCTGTAGTAAGCAAGACAGCATAGTACTGTCAGAAGTACTTTTTTTAATTAAAAAAAAAAAACAAATTATGGGGAAAAAATGCACTTCAAACAAAATAAGCAAATATCCACGAAAAGGAACAAATTAAAAATACTAGAAATACAATAATAGTATCAGTGTGGTATTGGTGAAAGAAGAGACAACTAGATCAACTACAGGATAGAGTCCAGAAAGACACTCACACAAATACATTTTACTGATAGACAAAGGAGCAAAACCAATACCACAAAATGTGCTAGATACCTTCATATTCACATGTAAAAGTACATAAATAAATAAATCTAGAAATAGACTTTAAGCTCTTTAGAAAGGTTAACTCAAAATGTATCCTAGAACTAAATGTGAAATGCAAAACTATAAACTACTGGAAGATAACATAGGAGAAATTTTAGATGACCTCAGATTTGCCATAGACTTCTTGACTATAATACCAAAAGTGCAAAAAAAAAAAAATTTATAAGAGGGACTCTATTAAAGTTAAAAACATAAACGGAAGAATTGAAAGGAAGAATTAACTTCTGCTCTACAAAAGACACTATCAAAAGAATGGTAAAACAAACCACAGACTAGAAGAAAATATTTGCAAAGACACAGCTGATAAAGGACTCTTACGCAGAACAAACAAGGAACACTTAAAACTCAACAGTAAGAAAATATACAATTCAGTTAAAGAACACCCCCAACACTTTAACAGACACCTTACCCAAGAAGATATACAGATGACAAATATGCATATATAAAGACGCTCCATCTCATACATCATTAGGAAACTTCTAATTGAAACAATAGTAAGATACTACTACACACCTATTATAATGGTCAAAATTCAAAACACTGACAACATTAAATGCTGAGGATGTGGAATAACAGGAACTCTCATTCTCTGCTGGTAGGAATGCAAAATGGTACAGTCACTTTGGAAGACAATTTGGCTGTTTCTTACAAAACTCAACATTCTCTACCATATAATATTGCGATCATGTTTTGGGTATTTATCCAAATGAGTCGAAAATGTTGTTAACACAAAAACCTGCACACAGATATTTATAGCAGCCATATTCATGACTGCCAAAAAATGAAAGTAACAAAGATTCAGTAGGTGACTAGATAAATAAATGATGATACATCCATACCATAGAATATTATTCAATACTGAAAAGAATGAGCTATCAAGCCATGAAAAAACATAGAGGAAACTTAAATGTCTATTACTAAGTGAAAGAAGTCAACCTGAAAAGACTATATATTGTATGATTCCAACCACATGGCATAATGGAAAAGGAAAAACTATAGAGAAAATAAAAAGATTAGTGGTTGCCAGGGGATAGTCTGGATAGAGGCATTTTAGGATAATGAAAGTACTCTGTATGATACTTTAATGGTGGCCACATGCCACCATGCATTTGTCCAAATCCATAGAATGTGCAACATCAAGAGTTGTACCCTAACATAAACTATGGACTCTAGATGACAATGATGCATTAATGTAGATTCAATGATTGTAACAAATGTACCACTGAGGTATGCTGATAATAGAGTAAGCCTTGCATATGTGTAGGAAGGAGGTATATAACTTCTTCTCAGTTTTGATTTGATCTTAAAGCTGCTCTAAAATTTAAAGACTACCTAAAAATACTGGTAATAAAAAATACAGACACTAAGTTACACAGCAGAATAAATTTTAAATCAGTGAAGAGAAAATTAATGACTTGAAAGATGTTAATAAGAGGAGGTCGTACAAAACAGAACTCATATATAGATTCTAAATATATGAAAAATACTTTCAGGAGACATAGAAACTACCTCAAGTGGTTCCTACATATGCCTAAAAGAAATTCCAGAACAGAAAAATACTGGAGTTGAAATAATACTCTATGAGTTAAAATCTGATAATTTATCAGAAACAGAAATGTAGATGGGCAAGATTATTCAGATTGACAGTGAACTCTGAGTCCTGAACAGAGAAATCCAATTCATACACACATTCTAATAAAAACACCTAAATCAAAGATGATGAAACGGTAAAGGACAATAAAGGACAAAAAAAGGCAAAGAACAGGATGATAAATAAAAATACACAATAAAGCAGTAGAAATAAGTCCACAATTTTTAATCTAACATTAATTCATCAGTAGTATAAAAAATGTAGATTGACAATACAACCTCAATCTCAAAAACTAACAGCAATAGCATAGGAATATATGTAAGTGCATGTCTCTTTCACTTTTACCTTATCTTACTCCTCAACAATTATATTTAATTTTACACTTATAATTGCCTTGTTTTTTATATTTATATTTACACATGTATACTTAAATACTACTCAATATTATATTAAGTACTCATATTGTTACACAAAGTAACATTTAATTTTAGCATTGTATAATATTACCTTGCAGTATAATCTTACATTCCATTAATAGAAATCTTTGTATGCACTGTCAGTTCGTCTCAGTCAATGCATAGTTGAGTCATTACCAGTTTTTCATTACTGCAAACATGATGCTATAAATTTTCATCTTTCAACTTTGATACCCACATGCACCTGAGTATCACCCTTGGGTATTAACCACTGCACAAATTGCTGAAGCATAGGGAAGTGTAAACTTTACAAGAAAATGGCAAACTGTCTTCCATAGTCAAAGTGGTTGCACCACAGAACACTCCTGCTTATATTAATATAAGAACTTGATTCATATTGGCTTGAAAATCTTTCTTCATGCCTTGTCACCAAAAGGTAGCAGATAGAGTTCTTACAAGTGAATTTTACCTTACCTTCAAAATCAAATATTCATTATCCAATAAAAGCCATTTACTAGTAAATGAGAAAGAGGCCTAATTAATGTTATGAAAGTCATTGCTTGTAAAATTAAATAGGAGCAATCAAAGTTAGAAAACTACACACTCACACGGTTGTGAAAACAAAGGAAAAATATTACAATCATCTTCATCCTAGTCCAGAAATACAATGAAAAGAAATCAACAGGATCTATTAGAGTTTAGTATCTAAAATATAAGAATGTTTATCTTTAGAAATATTAATCAATATAACCAATCCCACTATCAAATAAAAGACTAAATAAAAAAGAAAATACATAGTAATTTAAATATATGAAAAATACATCAAGAAAAACTTAATATTTCTTCTTAAAGTATATGTATTATAAAAACAAATACCAAATATAAATAGTGATAAATTTGTGTCCATATATTTCAGTAATAACAATATATGTGATCTAAAAATATAACATAGCTGACAAAAAATAAGATGTCTAAGACTAAGTCATATAAAAATTTGATCTTATGATCAGATCTTATGGAGTAATTTGTAAAATAAATATCACTAATGTACATGGAAACATCAATCAAGAACTAAAACTCATAATTTCTATATATTCCTTGACTTCATTCATTTTTTAATATTCTCAACATAATCTTTTAATATGACTTCTTTTCCCAACAGTGAAGAGAACAAGTGCTAGATATTTAAGCTCTCAGTTCCTAAAGCATTAGTATCATGTATCTGTCTATTCAAAAATTTGATTGTTTTCCCTATCATTAAAAATTATGAATGATAGTTCTAAAATAATAAATTTATGTTATTCAAAATTCTAAATATATCAGAGTCAGATCACCTTAGCAATTACCTTAAAACTATAGAAGAGGCATTACTAGAAATATCATTTTTTGAAGACTATAGTTTCTATTCCATTCCTTGAATCAGAAAGTGGTACAAACACCTTTTGCCTCAACTGTCAATGACTTTCTACAAAATCATTAGAAAATAAAACTATAGTCTCTGGTGACTTTAAGGATCATCATCCAGTATGTCTCCTTATATTATGAATGAAAAAATTAAGTGGTTAGTGAATTTCCTAGTCACTAAGTCTTGCATAAGCATCATTACTGCAAACATGATGCTATAAATTTTCATCTTTCATCTTTGATACCTACATGCAACTGAGTATCACCCTTGGGTATTAACCACTGCACAAATTGCTTGCACTAAAATGGCCAATTCAAATGCTTTATTTATTTTTTAGCACACACCTGTAGAGTGTTTACTGTATGTCAGGCCCTGCCCTCATCACTTTATTGATAATAACTCATAGAGGAGCACCTGAGTGGCTTAGTCAGTTAAACGTTTAACTCTTGATTTAGGCTCAGGTCATGATGTCAGGGTTGTAGATTGAGCCCTGTGTCAGGCTCCATGCTGCACATGTAGCCTGCTTAAGATTCTCTCTCTCCCTCTCCCTCTGCCCCTTTCCCCAACTCTCTCTCTCTCTCACTTTCCTCTCTCACTCTCAGGAAAAAACAACAACAACAACAACAACTCATATAAACCCAGTGCCATTTTTAATATACCAGAATACAACAGAATTGAATATATGGATAAAAATTCTGAAGTACCTATCAACATTAGCTGATTCAATTGATTTCTAAGGTAAAATACATTTTTCTAATTTCTTTGTCTCAATTGCCTATGCTGATATTCAATTACTTTATTCATTTTAGACCTATTTCTGATTAATTTTCCCCCTGAAATCAATGTAATCAGTGATTATCATAATGAGAATCGATATTTTATCATTGCTTTGATCTCAGATTGTGTTTTTGATGATGCTATTCTAGAACCCATAGTCAATTCTTTTTACTTCTCTGATGATTAAAGCAAACTCAGAACCTGTGAGATGCCAGCTTAGAAACTGCCTCTAGAAGGAAAGGATAACAAATTAACAATAACACTAGAGCAACTCTGTAAGTTTCTACTACTTGTTCTGACAAAACAAATGATGGTGTTATTTACTAACCTGGTATAGACCCAACTTTACCTGGAAAAAAAAGAGAACAGAGTAGGAAACAACTTCCAGTCCTGTGTCTAAATCTATAGTCTTATGGTCAAGACTCCATCTCCCAGTTTCCCCAACTATCTCAATACAACATACAGAAAGAGAATTTAAAAGAGTAGTATATGTAATTGAAAACATATGTTTTATAAGTATCTCCTAATAATTTTATAAAATGCTACATAATCAAAGCATCCTCAGAATAATCACAGCTATTATAATAAACTAGTTGGCTTAAGTAATCACAAGGAACAGAGCAATTTAAGGAAAAAAATTACAAAAGATTAGTTCTGTGCTCATTCCATGGTTTTCCCCTTTAAATTAAGCCACTATATTTAACCATTTGGATAATCCAGTTGTAGTAGAATTTGGAATAAAAAATGTCAGTAACACAAAATATTAGTAATAATTTTACTAATAACTTACAGTTTTATTATTTGGTTAATATTCTTTTATTCTATTGATAACTATTATCCTGTAAATATTCTCTTACTATGTTGATAATTAAGTTACTAAAATTTGGATATTTCATAAGTGTGAATATAGTATTGTGATTACAATCACAAACACTGGTGTCAGACTACCTGAGTTTGAATCCCATTTTAATCATTTACACTCTGTATTAGTTAAGGTATATTATTAACCTTTCTGTTCTTCAGTTTCCTTTAAATTAATGGTACACATCTCATAGAGATACTATTAGTGTTCAATGAGTTAACACATGCATAGTGCTTAGAACAGTGGCTGGCACATAATGAACTTTCTGCAGCACTGTTATTATCCATCATCAAGTTACCAACATTTCCTTAGAGGAAATGCTGCATCTTTTCTAACTTAACCTGTCATTAGCCAAACAGGAATGCACACATGCCAATAACACTCGTCTTTTTTTCCCACATATATTATTAACATGTTGAAAGGACAGCCAAAACACTGAGATAGAAATTAAGCATGGAAAAAAGCTGTTTTTTTGTTGTTGTTGCTGTTGTTGTTTTTCTATTTCACAATGTAAATAGGTAGAGGAGAGCTTACTCAGAAAAATCTCTGTAGGACTGGCCTCGTCATTCACCCATTTCTCTTCCCTTTTCAGTCAAAGAAAGCACCGGGATATTTAAGCATACATTCCTTTTAGAATGTTTTTAAAAAGTGAAGCACATGATATGTGTTTTTGTTGTCAAGAGAAGACTTTGGGGCTAACCAATTATTCATCATTCAGAGCCACTGCACAGCTCTTCAAAGGGGTACTCTTCCATTGCACCACACTTTTGCTTTTTAACTTTGTGACACTGATCTTGTCCTGATTTTCCCCCCTTCACTCAGATTTTCAGTTTCATGGTTTTTTTTTTTTTTTAAGATTTTATTTATTTATCTGACAGAGTGAGAGACAGTACAAGCAGACAGAGTGGCAGGCAGAGAGAGAGAGGGGGGAGAAGCAGGTTCCCTGCCAGAGCCCAAGGCAGGGCTCCATCCCAACACCCTGGGATCATGACCTGAGCTGAAGGCAGAGGCTTAAGGGGCTGAGCCACCCAGGCCCCCCGAGTGTCACACTTTTTAACTCTTTATTGCTGATTACCCATTTTTATTAACCCACTTTTAGTGTCTGGAGCGAGGGCCTCATTATTTCAAAAGTGCTGTGCAAATGTCATGACATTCTCAGCAAACCTCCTTAAGGAGTGACACCTGTTACACTGCTGAATAGATACAGGGAAAAGCTACTTGTTTTTAAGACCAGATTTTGTTAATGCTTTTATCACTAGTTTCTTTAAGGAAAATATATAAATAACTGTTGAGGAAATTACCTGAAAATGTTATGCAAAAAGTGTGAAGGGGAACAGAACCGTAGATACTGCCCAGCAGCTCTGTCCCTGGCCATGGGAAAGTTATTCACCAATTCTGGCTCTTGGTTTCTTCAGCTGCAAAAATGTGTTTGATTAAATGAAGTTTTGTTTTGTTTTGTTTTAAGATCATAAACAGAGTTGATGTAAATAACATAGTAGATACTTGTTTTTTTTTTCCTTTTTCCAGTATGAGTAAGTTTAATTTTCTAAGAAAAGTTGAGAAAATTAGGTACTGTGCAAAAGTAAGAAATTAACTAATTGACTATGGCCTTTGCCTTTTCATTCCTACTAGTATTACTTTGATTCAGGCATTATTCTTTTCTGCTTGGACTATTACAATAACCTTCAAATTCCATTGTTCACAATGGTCTCCCAATAACATGTTTCTCCCATCTATAACCACACTCCCAAGGACTACTATTAAGGAAAATTATTCTTGAGACATAACTCTAAATACTACATTTTTCAATGATTCCTCTTGGCTTAAAGGATGTTAAATCTTTTGTCTCTGTTCTAACCTGACCACAACTCATCTTTTCATCTTCATTTAAGCTACTTTCTATGCTGCATTTAAGACTCACTCTCACATCTCTGTTTCCGTTCACCCATTATCTCTGCTGGAAGAGAGATTCTACCTCGCATTCTTCCGGGACTATCTAAAATAGTTGTCTACTGCAAAGTTTTCCCTATGAACACTCTCTGATAAAGCAATACATAAATAAATAAATAATAAAAAATTAAAAAAAAATAAAATTCACTCCATACACCCATAACTCTCATGACCAGCAGGAACTTTTCATTTTGCACTAAACCTGGGTTTTATGAATGTATAAGCCTTCCATCAAGTTTCCCATGAATTTCCCACCCAAACCTAAGACTACCGGATTCTTAGAACAATATTATTTTACCTTCATGTCTGCCACATCCAGTATATTGCCTGACAGGTGTGTTACAATGATGGATCAAACACTCTGCCTTTAAAAAGGGTGTGCTTTGCTCTCAGACTCTTTGTCTTAATGTATAGTTCAAATCCCTGTGCTTTAAGTTAAGCTTTGTATAATACCCCATGGTGATGTATTTAGATTTCATTCACTACTTTTAGCTATAATTTATATGAAAAAGCTCTTAAGAACAGTGTTGCAGCAGTGCCAGGGTGGCTCAGTCAGTTAAACATCCAGCTCTTGATTTCATGGCTCAGATCATGATCTCAGTTCGTGAAATCGAGCCCCATGTTGGGCTCCATACTCAGTGCGGGGTTTGTTTGAGATTCTCTCCCTCTTCCACTACGCCCCCTACTCTAAAATAAATAAATAAAAGCCTTAAAAAAAAAACTGTCTCAGCAGGTATTATTGAAAAAATGTGACAAGTTATCCTAAACTTCCTGACAAAGGGATGTACATTTCTGAGCATACGTGGTAGGTGTTAGAAGAACAAATACAGGTGGAAAATTTTAAAAGTGGCTGAATTGTTCACAGATCTTCAAATAAGCAACCAATATACAAATACATGTCCAATAGCATATACTATTGGTGCCTCTCTCTAGTAATGATAGTCCAAGAGTTATTATCCATTAATCTTCTACATTATCAAAAATCCACTGAGAAAATAAATGCTTTAACCTAAATAAATATATTTCCTGTAATCATGACTCTTGACAAAATTTGCTAACCAAATTTATAATTTAACATGTAGCATGAACATGTAACTAATTGTTATATAAACTGGATGCAGTATTTATTAAACTGGCCAAAAATAGGTTACATGAAAAATAATATATTCATTTAGAATGCATACCAGTAAAAGAAATATTAATACCATTAACACCATATTCCAGAATCTCATAATTAAGCACAATTTTAAAAATGAGTAACATTCTTAAAATGTAGTATGATTCCTGACAGTTATATTAGCATGAGCCCCCAACACAGACTTAATAAAAGAAAATATAACAAAAGTCCATTTGACGGAGTCTTTAAACTTTATACAATTTTCCTACTCCCTTTTTTACCATAACCTCTGCAAATTAATTTATCTGAGGACGAGTGGTCATGACCTAAAATTATTCATTACAAAATTGCTCATTGCTCTTTGTTTCCTTGAAGAAACTGAAATTAGCATTAGCATTTAGTCATTAAACCATACTTGCTTAAGAATAATTAGTGAAAAATAAAGGCTGTTACAGTGCTCTGCTGTTAATCCTAAAGTGGCACTGGGTCACCTTCATCCCCAGCCATAGACCTGTTATTATATGCCTCAAGAAAATCAAATCAGAACATCATTACATAAGAAAGTAATATATTTTGGGGTGCCTAGGTGGTGCAGTCGGTTAAGTGTCCAACTCGGTTTCAGCTCAGGTGGTGATCTCAGGGTCGTGGGATCAAACTCCGCCTCAGTCTCTACACTCAGCACGGAATTTATTTAGGATTCCCTCTCCCTTTCTTTCTGCCCCTCCCCACCATGCAACTGGGTATGCATGCCCCCACACACACACACACACTGTCTTTCTCAAATAAATACATAAATAAATGATTTATAAAGAAATTAATACATATGTATAGTAAGACAAATAAATACACATGGGATTTTATGTAGGATGGTTAAAATGAGATGGAATAATATATTAATTCCTACTGCTATTACTTTAGTTCAGTCATCATTTTTTTCCTGCAAGTATGTACCTATCTATGTGTAGATGGACAAATAGATACGCTGTTTAAAATGTGGTTAACTCTCATCTAACATAAAATAATAGGGCCAGAAACAGCTCTGGGGAGGGTAAATTTTACTATTAACTCAGATACATGTTAATTATCCTTCTAATGAAAGTGATTGCATGTAACTCTTAATGACCTCTGGATGAAACTCCTTCTAAGTTAAATTTTCCTCTTTATGTTATTTTTATACAAAGTTAAGCTCTATGGTTGAGTTTTCCCTAAAATTCAGTTTTCAATCATACTCATGATGCTCAATTAGTATAGCAAACCTGCTGATCTTATCAGTCATAACTTCTCCTTTTACTTACAAACTGTATAACTAGTAAAGAATAACTTTTAGGAACATAGAAATAATGCTTCACTATGTTGAGGATAAGACAAAAATTGAATAGAACCTCTCAAAATTCTATATTCTTCACCCACCACTGAAAATTGTCCTTAAGAATTTTTGACAGCATATCAATCAGACAACTAGATATAATTTTTAAAATATGTCCCAAAAATCTAGTTATACGAAGATTTTACATAATCTTTGACTTTGGTGATAAAAGCAAGACATCTAAGCAGGATTAGTAAGTTATCCAATTCATTCGTTTTATTTCTATAGTTGAACTTGCACCTTTAAATTCAGTATTCTCAGAATCTTGTTTATTAATTTAAGGCAAGGATTCAGCCTTTTTAATTTTCTTTTTTTTTTTTAAGATTTTATTTAATTTGACAGACAGAAACACAGCAAGAGAGGGAACACAAGCAGGGGTAGTGAGAGAGGGAGAAGCAGGCTTTCCACTGAGCTGGGAGCCCAATGTGGGACTTGATCCCAGGACCCTGGATCATGGACCTCAGCCGAAAGCACACACTCAACAACTGAGCCACCCAGGCACCCTAATTCAGGCCTTTTTAAAACTAGCTTAGCAGGAAACTCCTGCTTCTCACTAAGAGTGGCATGTAGCCAGACAATTCTTTCATGGAAATTAACTAGAAAAGCTAGAAAATTACAAATTTAATTACTAGTTTGCTTACATTTTCTTATTTTTATCTTCTTATTTTTATCTTCTTATTTTCTTATTTATTTAAAGGCAGCAGAATGTTGCTGAGGTAATGACAAAAAACCTACCAGTCACAGAGGAGGGGAGGCCAAGAGGTGAGGGGATATTCTGTAGATACTTGTTTCAAGGTAAATGGACAGAAGCTAAGGTTGCAGCCACAGGGCCTGGGAAGAGGACTTCAGGTGAGAGAGAAATCAGCAAGTATTTTGGTATTGTTGTATGACTGGAGACATGACATTTAGAGATGGGAGTGAACAAGGTTCTGATAAAAAATGAGAATCACAGAAGAAAGCCATAAATATAGATGATTTGTCTCTCTGGATAGTTTTAAAATTATTAATTATGTAGGTAAGAAGTAAAGAAAGTGAACCAAAACTTTCTGAAAGGCAGAACAGCATTCTTCATAGTCTCACTGTACTGAAAAGACAAAGATTATAAAATTCAGAGCCCACTAGGGGACCAACCTCACTGACTATCTCAGGCTCTCATCCAGAATCACTAACGGCCATGCCAGGAACATAGTGTAAAACAGATATAGATATATTACTACTGCAACTCTAGCCCATCTCAAACTCAGCAAGTTTATAATTAGATTAAGTTCATCAATCCCCTGCTCTGTCATTCTAGCAGAGTAAGGGGTAAGCCCTCTTTGAAGGGAGCATAATTTAGAACTTCTGTTTTTCAAACAATAACAAGATATTCAATAAAATTACTAGGCTTGCCAAAAGGTAGGATGAAATAACCAAAATACAAAAATAAAATCAGACAGTAGAAGTAAATCCATTGGCAATCTAAATATTGTAATTATCAGACAAAAATTTTACAATGTTTATGTTTATTAGTTTTTTAAAGATTTTATTTATTTATTTGACAGAGATCACAGGTAGGCGGAGAGGCAGATGGAGAGAGGAGGGAGGCAGGCTCCTTGCTGAGCAGAGAGCCCGATGTGGGGCTTGATCCCAGGACCCTGGGATCATGACCTGAGTCAAAGGCAGAGGCTTTAACCCACTGAGCCACACAGGCTCCCTGTTTATTATTATTATTTTTTAAAGATTTTATTTATTTATTTGACAAACAGAGATCAGAGAGGCAGAGAGGCAGGCAGAGAAAGAGGGGGAAGCAGGCTCCACACTGAGCAGAGAGCCGGATGTGGGGCTCGATCCCAGGACCCTGGGATCAGGACCTGAGCTGAAGGCAGAGGCTTTAACCCACTGAGCCATCCAGGCGCCCCTCTGTTTATTATTTTTAAGTACAAGAAGAGATGGGGGAAAAAAAATAAAGAGATAGAGAATAATGCCAGAGAACTGAAATCTGTAAAACTGGAAGTTATGCACAATGCTTTAGATAGTTTCTTTCAAAGTTTTAAGTTTTTAATAAATTAGTCCAAACTGTATTATTGAATTTACAATATAGGTGCGTGACAGTTTTAAAATATAGTATTGTGAATTATATCCCTCTTGAATTCAAGGACTAAGTGGGGAAATTTGAAATACATTTGAATGCTATTGGATTATGTCTTTACTAGGGAAATATGATTCAATAAATGTTTAAAATAAAACAAAGTCAAAATCCTGACTGGCAACAATCTTTCTATCAGCCTGGTGTTGTGAAAAAAAAAATCAGTTAAGGTAAACACTTGACTTCTCTCTTCATCTCATATTAACTGCTTAAAGGAAAGAACTAATTTTGTGTTTGTTAAGTTAGTAAGGAGGAATGCTAAAATGACCTCAAAGATTCCCAACCCCGAGTTTTAAGACAACACAGGATATAATCTCCTTTCCTTGTTTGTAGGAAGAAACTATGAATGTGACAGGATCCGCTTTCATAATAATGTTATATGGCAAAAGTGAAAGCATTTTGCAAATATAAATAAAGTTTTGAATCAGTTTGGCTTTGAGTTAATCAAAAGGAGGATTATTCTGGGTGGGCCTGACCATATCAGATGAGTTGTTTTTTTTTTTTTAAAGATTTTATTTATTTATTTGACAGAGAGAAAGATCACAAGTAGGCAGAGAGGCAGGCAGAGAGAGGGGGAAGCAAGCTCTCTGCTGAGCAGAGAGCCTGATGTGGAACTTGATCCCAGGACCCTAAGATCATGACCTGAGCCGAAGGCAGAGGCTTAACCCACTGAGCCACCCAGGAGCCCCTGTCAGATGAGTTTTTAAAATACTGTTTAGGCTTCTGCTGAGATCCGAGAGATTACCCATCAGGTCTTAAATAAGCAAGCTGCCATGTGTTCTATAGCAGCAAGAAGCTGAACTCTGCCAACAGGCAAATGAATTTGGAAAAGTACCCTGAGCTTCAATCTTGCCCAAAATGTACATTGTAAAATGTGATATTTGGATCATAGGAGTCATTAGCCATTCACGAACTTGTGACCTACATGGGACTTAAAACTATGGTTTTAAGCTGCTAAGTCTGGGGCTATTTTTATGCAGCAACAGAAAGCTAATACAGCAGTCTGAAGAAAAGTTAGTTAGAAAGCACTGCTCTGTCTTTTATTCCCTGGGACTGTCTGACCACAAGATGCATGGGACAATTCCTGCATGGAAATCCTGATTTTTCTAGTTGTCCTCCTAACTAGGTTGATTACTAGCTCAAACCAGGAATACATAGTAGCAAGTTCTCTTCCCACATATATAAAACATGTCCTTCACTCAGCTCTCTTTAATAATAAAGGTAAACTTTGGATCTTAATCTAAATTCTGAATTTCTCGTATATGGCTCTGAATTAATTTGGGCAAAAGAAATACACATTCTTAATTGGGTGTTTACAAACTAAAAAATCTACAATATTTTCACTTGTCCTACAATAATAACATATTACTAATTCTGTACATCATTACTGCTAACCAACACAACTGAAAGTGAAGTGACTCAAGCAGAAAAATAAAGTGCATCATGGGGAAAATGGGATTTCTCTGTGGTCTCTAATTTCTTTCAATGTTACCACTGAAACAATCACCCCAGAATTTCATTATTTTCTTCCTGATGTTAAATGGCTTGAAAATATAACTTTTCTTTTTAAATGCACAATTACAAAGATGGTCATAGTAGAAGAAAACCATTACAAACACAGTGTCCTTGAATGATGTCAGAGTTGTTGTTTGGAATGAATTTGCATAACTGGCAGCTTTGAGCTTCCTAAATCTCCTTGGCAGAAATAATGTCCCAATTGTTTTTTCCATAACCAAGATGACAATGTTCTTAAATAAAATTGTCACTAAATTTCCTTTTGAATTCTGACTGCGTCATTGAATAAATATTGTCTGCTGAAACTGGCTGTGAAGATAAGTATTTCATGACTGTTAATATATTTCATATGCAAATGTTTTGGCCTCTTTTGATATTGGAATCATGGAAGAAAAATTTTGCTATCTATTTAATTTAGAATGTACTATCATATCAGATGCATAAGATCCTGAAATTAAATAGCTATTTTATTGTATCGTGTTATTAAAGTAGCACATTTTGTACTAAGGGAAATTCAGTGATAATATGCTGATTTTCGTGCACATGAAATACTACCAAAAGGAAATATATCCTATTAAATGTGAATTATTCAAGTAAAATCTGCAGCCTTTACAAAGCTCATTATATACATATATATATAACTTGTGCTAGCACCAAATTCAGACTTGTGAATTGTGAAAATTGTAAAAAACTTCCCAAATTTTCATTTAATTTCTCCCCATAATTAAATCATCATATATTTTATCATTAATATGCCTGGATTCCTTGAAACATTGAGAAAATATGTGTTGCTTCTCATCTACATAAAATAGCTCTGTTTAAATTATTTTAAATTATACCTGCCTTTCTGTATATATACTTTTGATTAACATCATCATAATTTATCACCTCAACCTAAAGTTATATAAATAATTTCCTTGTTGAAAAGACTCATAAGATTTTTTCCCACATACTATGAGCTTTAAGATTAATAAATATTTTAAATTCAAAGTATGCTGGATGAGAAATATGTGAATTATATCTCATTCTTCAATGGTAGTTTCAAATTTGCCAATTCAGGAATATAATACCATGTTTTCCTGACAGAGGAATGGTGTTTTAATAACATTTGTACAAGTAATGAACAATTTCTTGTGTAAATTCTCACGCATCTTTAAATCTGTACTTGTTATTATCTCATTCATGGTGGACCCACTTTGAGTCCACCCCAGATTTTCCTCCAGTGCCAGCTGCTAGCTTCCTTCCTTATTAGTACTCTGTTGATATTCTGAAGTAAACCAATATATTTCCTCTTGTAAAATGCAATTGCTTTTTATATTTCTGGAACTAAAAACAGATAATTCTGAAAACACCAAAACAGAAAAATACTTAGAATTCTTAAAAACATTAAATCTTTGAGAGAAAGAATTACAGGAAGATTAAAAAACCAAGGATCAAGAGATAGGGAAAGACTTGCACCGAAGTAACAGAAAGAAGAACTAGGGGAAGTAAAAGAATAAGGCCGCAGGGGCCAAGGGCAGGCAACCCAAAATGTATCACAATGGCATACTGATTATTTTGAATTGAAGTTACCTGGGAAGCAGCCAGTGCAAGGACTCTCGGGCCCTCCTCTCTCCTCTGAAAACAGGAAATAAAATTTCCCATATAAAAGGCACACTCCCTGTACTGAGAAATAAAAAGATTATCCCTATTACCAGAGACAGGGTCTTTAAAACCTAGAAAGCTGTAGACTTTTTTTACTCATCTATTATCTCAGCCAAATTTCATTCAGAATTCCTTAGTAATTAAATCTCCCAACATCTGTTTCCTTTATCCTGTCAATTTCTCACATAGTATTGTCTCTTTGTCTAAAATGTATAAAAACTGCCTGCCTTGGTCATTTCCTTAGGTCTCAGCATCATTATTGAGCCTTCAGGTGAATGTAATAAAACTTGGTTTTTTTCCTCCTGTTAATCTGTCTAGTGTAAATTTAGTTCTTAGTCCACTTGGAACAACTTAAGAGTAAAGGAAAATTTTTCCTTCCCTACAAGGTGTTAGATGCAAAAGAATATAATGAAACCTTGAGTCCTGTGATAAAAGCAAAAGGAGAGGAGGAACAATAAAGCTTTGTGAATGCGAAGAAATGAAGCAAAGAAGGCATGAAAAGTGACAGTAACCGTAACAGCCTAATTGTATTTGGAAAGAAAAAAGCATTTTCTGCAAAATTCAGACAAAAAAGTTAAGTTGTATGGAAAAAACTGAATGAATATTTAATCTATTATCCCAGTTTGTCTCTACTTACTCTTCTCAATTAAGTCCTTTTATGTAAAATAAATGTATTTTAATACTTATTTTTCTGTTCTGTCAACAACTAAAGGAAAAAGTTCTGTGATTCCCTAATGAATCACATACCTACTTCTGTATCACTGTATTTACAGAAAGTCACAACAAATATTAGATGGAAAGTTGAGAGATTAAAAGGAGAAATTTTTTGCCTATAGTTTTAAGTCCCATCAAAAAATCTAGTGATTTATCAGAGTAAAGATTCCTGCATCAGTCAACGTTCTCCAGATAAACGGAACCAATAATACGTATTTGTGTGTGTGTGTGTGTGTGTGTGTGTGTGTGTGAGAAGAGATTTATTTTGAGGAATTGATTCATGCATACTTGGGAGTTGGGACATGCTATATCTGTAGGGGAGGCTAGCAGACTGGAAATTCTGGCAAGAGTTGATATTGCAGTCTAGATTCTGAAATTTGTAAGGCAGCCTGGTAAGCCCTGGCAAATCCAGGGAGGACTTTCATGGCAAACTCCTTGTTTTGCTCTTTAGGCCTTTAATGCCTGGATAAGGTTTATATCCTTAAGGATAATCTCCTATATTTAAAGTCAACTGATTAATGTGTTAATCACATCCAAAAATATGTTCACAGCAACAATTTAGACTAATGTCTGACCAAACAACTGTGCACTGTACCTTAGGCAAATTTACATAAAATTAACCAGCACAAAACACACACACACAAAATTTAAAAAAAAATATTTAAAAAAGAAGAAAGGAAAAAAGAATGGAAAGAATGGGATATTAAAAGGGGGGTGAAAAACAAAATTACAGAATATAATCTTTTAGATTTATGAAATAGAAAATAAGTTATAAAAATATATTAGCTAATAAATAGAATTTTCGATCTTAGATATCTCTGTAGGATTATTTTTCTGGAGCACTTCATGTTCATCTCTGAAGATGACAACTGGCTTTGGTGCTGGCTTCCTCTTCTCAACTAGTGCTTGGGGATAATGCTGAAAGCAGAAATAAGTTGAAGTATTTATCACATTAACATAAAAGCTAGGAAAAAAATCTGTAAAATGTTTTAAGGGTAACAGATTGAAAGGGAAACATTAGCCTAAGGTGAAGTATGTCTGGGTAGGATATGAAAATGAGTATTTTTTTTTAAAATGTGTCATTTTCTCTCCTACCTACTACCCTGGACACAAGAAGGCAGAAAAGTAATGGTCAACCCAGCACTGCCAGGATCCAGAGATTAATGTAGAGACAGTATCCAAGACTAACCTGGATTAACCTTTCTAGTCCTTCAGATTATTGTCCTCCCCATTTGTCCACATCCTGAAAGCCAGGTGATCTTAACTAAGGAGAACAACAAAGGTACAAAGTGTAATCCTATAGGGTCTATTCTAGGATACTGTTCATCCCTACCTCAAAATCATCACACAAGGCACAAGCTAGCAGATGGCTCTAGCTGCTCCTCTATGGTACACATCATCAGCCACTATGTACACAACTAAATATAACTCATGGGACAATAAGATAAAATATTCGATGTACTGCAGCTGAAAAAGAAAGAGAACCTAGATCAGATGAGGCAGAATAAATATACCCAATAAATAATAACTTAAACATAGTCAATAGCTACAAAGAGTTAAGAAGTTACTGAAGCAGCAGAAGGCATCTGAAGTCATAAAAACAACAACCACCACAACAACAGTATTGTAATGAAAAGCAATAGTTAATAGAGAACTCAACAGATGGGCTGAGTTCAAGAATAAAAACGAAGATGAATTACAGACCTGCAGGATTAGGCAGAATCACTTACTCCAAAGGTGTTAGGAAGAGCCCAAGAAATTAAAAAAAAAAAAAAAAGCGCAAAAAATATATGGAAGCTGAAAGTACAACTACATATATCATAGATATACTAAAAATAAAGTAATAAGGAAATTTTTTAGAAAAAAAATTACTAAGAAATTTCTCAGAATGAAAGAATAATATGAAATTTATGGGATCATAGAATGCCAGCACAATTTCACCCTAAACTTAAATTCACAAAATTTCAGATCATCAAAGAAAAACAGAAAGTGACAAAAGAAGAAGTCAATTAGCTAGCAAGGAAAAAGAATTCATTTGACATTATAAATTACACTTGTTCCAAAAGGAGAACTAGTTTTGGGAGGGAGAAAAACAAGGCTTCAGGGAGGTCACCATATAAAAACCTAAATGTGAACTCCTGCAAGAAAGAAGTAACATCAAGGAGCATTATATATGACAGTGGAAGTTATGCTTAACAAATAAATTTAAAAACACTTAGTTATCTTAATAAGCATTAACAAAAAAAAGGTCCAAAAGGCAAGAAGAGAGGAGGAGAGGAGAAAAAAGACATTTCTTTTGTTAATAGTCTAGAATAAAATTTTTGAAAATTACAACATGGTGAAGGGCAGGAGGTGGGATGGGGGAGACCACAAAAATGGTGCTTAGTGAGTTAGTTTTCTGACTTAAGGATGCTAGAACCCTATAATATTGATAGGAAAATAAATACACATTTGGGTAAACACCCGAATAGACTTCAAGGTTGAGCTGTAAGAGAATAAAACCAGTATAAATATATATTGAAGCAGAAAAAAAATTTTTTGAACTAAATAGGAAAGGAGAAAAAAATGTTAGAAGTAGAGTTGATACAACACAAAGATTGTAAACAAGCCAATATAAATCAGTAATTACAGTAAATTTAAATGACAAAGAAAAATATTACAACAAAATTAATAAATTTTGTTCAGAAATAATCTAAAATAAAGAAATGCCCATCATGCATAAAACTAAGAAAATACAAATTTAAAAAAAGTATGTGTAGTATCAAAAATTAGAGAAAATTAATATCTTACAAATGCAAGAGACTTTGTAAACAGAACAAAACACAGGTTGACAAAAATCAGAAAACTTGATAGTACCAAATGCTAATGAATAATCAAATAAAATAAATTTTTCTGCATGGTTTGTACAAATCTTCACTCCTATCAATTTATCCCCTGCTGTTATGACTAATTTTAGGAGCTTCAATTTGTCATGCTATATAGTTCTGGTTTTTTTTTTATTTTTATCACTAAAATATAGTTGATATACAATGTTTTATTACGTTTCAGGTGTACAACATAGTGATTTGACAATTCTACACATTTTACAATGTTCACCACCATTAAGCAAAATTACTGTCACAATACAACCTTATTACTATAATATGGACCATATTCCCTGTACTCTATTTTTCATTTCATGACTTATTTATTTTATAATTGGAAGTTTGAAACTCTTTGTATTTTATGTTTTAAGAAAATTAGACTCTTTTTGCTTTACTTTGTAATATGGGCTACAGATAAGGATCTTTTTACCTCATGTAACTAATTTAACAATCTTCAGTGTTTGGGTTTTTTTAAAAAATTTTTTATGCACAGAAAGCCTTCATTATTATGATTTTTAAATGTCTTATTTTTTTTTTCTACTTTCAAAAAAACATATAGTAATTTTTACTAGGTTTAGTGCTGGCTTCATTATTTGATTTTTGTTTTTCTGGCTATCTAAACAGGTTTGTTTTTGCACCTAAACTTCTGATGATCTTGTCTCATTTAATTTTGATATTAGACTCATTTTCAGATTTATAGACTCATTATTAAATTTTCTGACACTTTGGTCTAAGAGTTTTCTGTTCTATAACCATTCTTTGAATTTATTATATCTAATATGATAACATTTTTCTTACCCATATATTTTAACAAGTATCTCTCTCCCAATATTAAATAACAGTGATAATAGTGGAGAATGTCACCAGTGAGAATGTCACTGGTATTTAGAAGCCAATGTTAGTTTTAATTGAGGAAAAAGTTATACATTCTTATTTCATTGTTTTTTCTTTTTTAATCTAGGAACAGATTTTAATTCCTATTTTTCTGAAGGCATAAACATCTTCTTGCTATTATATGTAATTATTTTTAAAGCATGGCTATTTAAGACTTGCTGATATTTTCTCTAAGGCTTTCACTAGCATTATTAAGTCATGTTGATCTATCATTTCTATTTTTGTATGTTATCTTCGTTAGATTTTGTATCAATGTTATAAAGTCTACATAAAAAGAATTCAGAAGCTTTCTGAATTTTCTATGCTGTGGTACAATTTAAACAGTCTTAGCTTTATATATTTCTTAAACTTTATATGGAATTTTCCCTGGAAACCTAGTTGAAACTAATGTTTTAGTGAAAACAGATACAGCTTTTTAAATTCTGTCTAATCTCTTTAGTGGTAACTAGTATTCTTTGATTTCTCTCTCTCTCTTTTCTGGTTCAAACCTGACAATTTATGTCTTTAGGAAAATAACCAGTTTGTCTGAAAACTATAAGAATTTTCTACTCCAAATTGTATGCAATCCGTTTTCAACTATAGAATATTTTAAAACCCTCCCCCCTTCTTAGAATCCTGAGGTTAGATATTTTTTCAGATTTCATTCAAGACAAAATTTATACTCATCTTTTATTTCCCTTGATATTTTAAAATAATATCTGGGGGGGGAAGGGGATTTATAATTCTTCATTCCACCGTATCAAATCAGAAATAAACAGAAAACTACTTTTCACTTTAATAACATAAAGAATATCCTGCAGGTTTGTAGAACCTACAAAGTCAAGCTGTATCTTTTCTTTGCCCTATAGTTATTTAATAGAAAGTTATTTACTTTCAATAAAATACAGTTTTTAAAAAGCAAAAAATTGCTAAGAAAGATCATTAAAAACTTAAAAAGTAATGAATTTAATTATAATATTAGTAATATTTCTAAGGCATTTAAGTTAAATTTGATCTCAATATTACATGAGTAATACTTTTTAATAATAGAATTTATCAAGAAAATAAAAAGTTGGCAGGGCTTGAATAATTTACCATCAACAAGAGTCCACTCTTTGAAAATTATTGGCCTTACCAATAGAACATCTTTGCTTGGCATTATTTACACTGTAGTTATAAACAGACAAACAAACAAACAAAAAGCCTGGCAAGAAACTTGAACTAATGAGCATTTTAGGGATGCTTGGGTGGCTCAGTCGGTTAAGTGTCTGCCTTTGGCTCAGGTCATGGTTCCAGGGTTCTGGGATCGAGTCATGTGTTGGGCTCGTTGCTCAGCTGGGAGCCTGCTTTTCCCTCTGCCACTCCCCCTGCTTGTGAGTCCTCTCTTTCTCTGACAAATAATGAGTATTTTATATTAAAGTTTGGTGACTAAGACCAGCACAGATCTTTTTCCCCTATAGTTTTCTCTTAAGAAAAATCCATCGTCCCCACCTTTAGAAGAAAAAGGAGGAAGGGGAGAAAGAAGAAAAAGAGGAAGAATAGTAGGAGGAGGAAAACAAGTAGGGGAGAGGAGAATAAGAAAGAGAAGGAGAAGAAAAAAAATATTATCTGTTGTTAAAAATTATTCACAAACTAAACTGAAAAGAATGATATAAATGTCTTCTGCAAATGAATATCATAATTCCTGGACAGATTATTAACTCCTTAGCATCAAAGTCCATGCATGACTTATCGATTATAAACTCAGAAAGCCCAATATAATAATAATAATAACAACAATAATAGGATCACCTTTTTAGCAATTTCTGTATAATAGAAAAAATACAAATCATTTGAATAAATCATATAGGACTTTATCAACCACCAACAGAATATAAGTAATTACTGTTGTGTTTAAAATTATTATTTACCATTTAATTCTCATAATGTCTTTTGAGGTATTCCTTTTTAACAAGAGGAAAACCTGAAATTCATAGAAGTTTATTAATTTATTCAACATATCATAGAGTATAAACTGAAAAGGCAGATACCAACTCAGTACCGCAGTCTTCCTGCAACTAGACCAAATATACTGTGTATGACGGACTAATTGTATGTCAGCATATCTTCTTACTCAAATACATCTGAAGTTCTGAATCCAGAAGGATTTCTCTCTATAATGATAAAATACCTATCATTTTCTCTTCTCAGGCTCAGAAGCTCTTCTAGCACACAGCACTCTTCTTTAATGAATATGCAAAACTTCACACAGAAAAATTCAGAGTTTACTCTACAGAGTTACCTTAACCTACCCCACTCCCAAATTCACACCGACAGAAGAATGCACTGCCATGTACATAACTGAACTCAATAATTATAACTCTTCTCTAAAGTAGGATAAAACTCTCTAATATAAACTGTTTTATAGCCAGTCCATGATGTACTGAACTACCCAAATTGAACAGCTATGAACTGTACATTTCTAAGGGATCTTAAGTGAAACCTGACTTTCTCATGACATTACTTTCCCTACATCCATCTCAGGTGGTAACTGCATATTTTTTCACATCTAACATCCAACCAATCCTACAACAACATGTTCAGTTCACCCTTATTACTATCATCCATTTAGCTTCTACTTTTTCCAATCTTTTACTGGAGGTTTTGCTATAGCTAGAGTGTTGCTCTTTATAAACTGTACTTTCATTTTGAGTGATTTCAATGTCCATGGGGATAACCCACTAACATCCCGTATCTTTGGGTATTAGCCTCATTTCAAAAGTTTCTACTACAATTCAATGTCACCCACTCCTATGACTACACTCATACCTTGTCATCAACTAGAGTGGACCATGTGAAAACATAAGTTTAAATGCATCATTTTTTTTTATTCCAGTTGCTTAGCCTTTTATCCTCTTCTTTCAACTATTCCTGTTACACAGGTTTTGGGTTTTGTTTCTAATAACTGAAACATCTAGCCCATTTATCACTCTAGATTGTTCATGTCCAAAAGCCTACTCCTGATTCATTTCCTGTCAATATTACTATCCCTGCCATATCACTTCAAATAATCTCAACTATATTCTTTTTTTTTTTAAAGATTTTATTTATTTATCACTTCAAATAATCTCAACTATATTCTTTTTTTTTTTTTAAAGATTTTATTTATTTATCAGAGAGACAGAGGGGAGAGAGCGAGCACAGGCAGACAGAAGCAGGCTCCCCGCCGAGCAAGGAGCCTGATATGAGACTGGATCCCAGGAAGCTGGGATCATGACCTGAACCGAAGGCAGCTGCTTAACCAACTGAGCCACCCAGGCGTCTCTCTCAACTGTATTCTTAACTTTTGCCCAATTATCCTTCTATATCGACCTAGAACACTACAATAAAATATGAAGTCCAAATATCTTATTCTCTCTTACCTATGCAAAGGCTATGGTTTGATCCTGAAAAAAAGAAAAACTACAGATTCCTCCAAAATTTTTAATCCTGTATCTGTCCATGTTTTCCTAGTCAACCTGTCATTCTCCACAATAAATATTTCAAGACTTTTCACTTTCTTTAAACCTCCAAACTGTCACCTCTCCCCTCACTGCCATTCAGTAAATTCAGTAAAGAATTTCTAACAATTTCACAATGGACAAAGTCCAATTGATTCCAATTCGCTATGAATTCTATCACCTCTCACTTTAAGAAGGAACAAAGTTTTTTGGCCCAGAGAGATGCAGGAAAAACCTTTATGTATAAGGACACTCAGTGAAACAAGAGAGAGTTTGATAGCCAGGTGAAGAAGAGGGGGCACAAAAAAACTAGCTTTCACTTTAGTCTTTGCACCAATAGGAAAAGGCAGGGTCTCTCACTAGAGAAGGGCAGAAATGTGGAGAAAGGCATTCCCTTGAGTTTCAGGTATACATGGCCTGCCTAAGCCTTTGGCTAAATAGGAAAACCAACAAACACTTCCTGCCTTGATCCTGAGCCCTTTACTGAGTAACTATCTATAGTAGTCTAGGGGCACCTGGGTGGCTCAATCAGTTAAGCATGTCTTCAGATCAGGTCATGATTCTGTGTCCTGGGATCAAGCCCCATCTCTGACTCCCTGCTCAGCAAGGAGCCTGCTTTCTCCCTCCCATTCTGTCTTTCCCTTATGCTTATTTTCTCTCTCAAATAAATAAATAAAATATTAAAAAAGAAAAAGAACAGTCTACTATCAGAGAGCAATAAAAGGGGAGAGCCTCTCTCCTCTTCATGGTACAAGGCTACAAAACCTGCCAAAATATGAGAATGAACAAACACTGACAATCCATGTACTAGGCTTCATACTAGGCAAAGGTAGCTGTAGCTCAGGAATGTGAAGCCTGCCGTGCACTGAAGGTATTACAAGCAAAACCACAAATCAGGTCTGCTACCAACAAGATGATTCAATTCCTATGCTAACAGTCTGATTAAAAATAAGGTGTAAAAGGAAAAAAAAAGTTTAAGTGTGACCATTTCCAAGCTGAATTTTAATACACATAACTCTCTACTCTTTTTTGTGTGTGCACAAAATTCAGTATTTAATTAAAAGTTACAGGATTTATAAAAACCTAAAATAAAATTTAAAAAAAAGGGATTCTTGATAAAAATAGCCTGTGGAACCAGATGCAGAGATGTATACATTGCTACAACTATAAGAATGATGACTTTAAAATAATTATATTTAATGTGCTAAATGTTATAGTGAAAAAGGTAGAGAGTAGGAATGAACATACGGAGAATTTCAGCATATAGAATCCATAAAAAGAAGTCAAATAAAAATGTCTGAATTTTAAAATTCAGTATCAGAAATGAAGAATCTGTAGATGAGTTTATGAGCGCTTGAACACAGCATAAGAAATAATCATACAATTTGAAGACAGGTAAATACACATATTATCAAAAATGAAACAAACAAGCAAAAAAAAAAAAAAACCAGCAAATAATGCAAACATAGAACAAAGCATTCAAGAGTTGTAAGAACATATCAGGCTTACCTTTGTATAAGTGAAGTTTAGGAAAGAGAACTGAAAGAACAGATCAGAAGAATTGTTTGAGTAGAAAATAGCTAAGAATCTTCAAAATTAAAGAAAGGTCACAAACCACAAATTCAAAAACTACAATCAGGCAAAATGCAAAGTAATACTCATCTAATAAGCACATGATGCTAGCTGCTGAAAAAGAAAACTTAAGAGAAAATCCTGAAGCCAGCAGAGAAAAAGGAAATACTACCCACAGAGGAACAAAGAGAACCATAGGAAACTTCTTGTCAGAAACTATTATTAAGTAGGAAGAAAACATCAATATTTTTAAGATACTTTGGGGGAAAAGTCATCATAGCATTCTTTAACCCCCCCAAAAAAAAACTTTCAAAAACTTCAGGGAAAATAAAGACTTTTATAGAAGTTAAAGAGAGTTCCTTACTAGCATTCTTGTACTAGAAAAAACACTGAAGAAGTTATACCGGCAGAAAAATATGATACCAGATGAAAATCTGCATCTACAAAAAAGGAATAAAGAGCAGTAGAAATTATAAAAATTGGGATAAGTGTATTTTTTTCATTTTATATTCTTTAAAAGATAATTGATGAACCAGAAACAGTAAAAGTGTAGTTTGAGGTTTATGACAATTTATACAATATACAGAAATAAAATATATGAGAATAATATAGTACAAAGGACTTAAGGGAAATAATGAAAGTCTGCTGTAATTATTTTATAATATCTGAGAAGTGATATAACATTACCTGAAAATAGACTATCATAAAAGTTAAATTTGCAATATGTAAACTTTAAGCAACCTCTAAAAGTAAAACAATAAGCTAATTAGCCAATAATGGAGAAAAAATATGTAATTATAAGAAATACACAGTCTAAAAAACCAAAGTACCTAATCCAAACATAAGCAGAAAAAATAGAAGTATACTATACAATTGGTAGATTTTATTTCTCTCCAAGTTTATACATGAAGGGCTGTATATGATAAGGAAAAGCAATAATAGGTTAATAATAAGTTTATACAAGAGAGAAGACCACAGTACTTATAAGTGCAAACTTTAGTGTCAGGAAAACTTGGATTTGAGTCCAAATTTTGCCTCTTATAAGCTGTATGGTCTTTGCCAAATTCTTAACTTCTTTTACCCTTGTTCTTCTTATATCAGGGGCCCTTTAATCTTCATCCAAAAACTTCTAAGACTTTTTTAAAAGGTAGTTTAGCTGTAACTCCATATGTTTTATATAAATTCTATCTATTATTATTAAAGAGTGTCAGAAGATGACAATCCTCACTACCTATTCTTTAATTACCAATGGCTTCCCTTCAACATGCTTGCCTTGCCCATACCCCAAATTCATATACTTGGGTAAGAGCATTTTGGAATAAGTTTGGTTAACATTACCATATTGTAGTGTCTTTTGTCTAAAGTCTTCTTTTTGCTTATCCAAATATTAGGGTAAATATATGGTGGGAAATTATTTATAACTGCGCAAATATTATGTTATCTCATTTTTTATTACAGATTTGAAAGGAACTGTTTACTGGAGCTCATACAGGACCTCTCAAAATAAGGTAAAAGCAAAAACAAAAACCTAATATGGCAAAATAAAAAAAAAAATCAGGGTCTTTATGTCAAAAAGCAAACACAGATGCTCTCCTTTCTTTAATTTTTATTTTCCCTGTAGACTGAACTAAAGCTACCAATATGTTATAGAGATTTACTAATAAACTATGTGCAAATTCACATAATGGAGAGGAAAACTGTAGCTTCCAAAATACTTTTCTTTCAAACAGCATTCTCTCCATGTTCTAAATTTCCAACAGAATAATTTATGAGAAGAGAAGTTAAGGATGGCCTTTGATTTTACATAACCCCATTATTAGAACAAATACATTTAACATATCATGAGTGATGCTTAATTAGACTATGGCAAAAAATGAAATATTCCTGCCCGCTGTGATAGGCTGAATAATGGCCCCTGAAGATACCTTCATCCAAATCCTTGGGATCTGTGAATGTTGCCTTCTGTGGATTATCTGTGTAGAGCCTGGACGTAGTCAGAACTGTCTTTAAAAGAAGGCACTAGGGGAGATTTGATGGAGAAGAAGGCAATGCGACAACCTCAGCAGACAGAGATTTAGAGGGGCTACACTGCTCACTCTGAATGTGAAGGGACAGACAGGAGCCAAAGAACGCAAAGGAGCCAGCTCTTAATACAGGACAAAGAAACCAATTCTTTCCTTAGATCTTAGGGAGGGAGTGTGGCCCACCTGACACCTTGATTTTAGCCTAGCAAAACTGATGTCAGACTTCTGATCTCCAGAATTTTAAGAAAACAAATGTGCGCTTAGGATACTAAATAAATACGTAAGATAGTAAATGAATATTACCACAAAGCTTGAATAATTGGTTACAGCAGTCACAGGAAAATCATGCACTCCCCTGCCACCTCAAAATAAATTACAAGTGAAATTCTCATTCCTGCAAGAGTGTGTATTCTTCCCCTTAGGACAAGGTTGCAAACATAGTCACCCAAATTTTAACTTGGGGGTTTTCTTTTCTAAAGTCTATGTTTGTTGCACATATTATTAACCAGACTTACTTTAAAACATTACAATAAAATTGTCATTTACAGAGAATGTATTCTCCATGCACTTGTCAGTTTACAACTCTCTTAAAGTTATGAGTTTGCCAGATGACTGAGTCTATCCAACTTGTGTACCAACTTACTAATTTTATTTTTTTATTTTCAGGAAATCATTTCCTTTCAATGTGGCCCAAAATTTGAGAGACATAACAATTAATTATACTTCTTCATAAAATAGTTCTGTTTGTATTTTTATATTTTCCAAGTATTTCATAGTAAGGAAAATATTTTATGATATTTTCAACTGTGTAAGTTATTCATGAAAAGGAATATTATTATAACTAAAAACACAGCTCATTTATACAGAGGAAGCTTAAACCATTTAGTCATTCTGTTCATTAATGTGTTATATCTGTGTCAAGATCCAAATCTCTGGCAATTAGTTACTTTGCTAGACACTGCCCAATGTATCAAGACCTGAATTTTATACCTAACAATGACATACATTTGGAATAGCAAGATTGGTTCATACTACCAACCAGATCAAAGATGGCAGAGATGCTGGCACTAATAAATCATTCTGGAACTAAAAAATCAATTTATTTTATATTAAGAAGAGTTACTATTATTTAATGCCAAATACTAAGTATGCATAATATAACAAAAAAATCTTTCCTATTTTAAAAATTATAAAAATAAAACATTGAAAGGAATTAATAAACTGCTTTCAGGAATTTGAAATTAGGTATGCCTCATTCAAAATAATATGCTATTCCTATTAGATAACAGTATGAAGTCTTACCTGATAGCATTTATTAAATCAAAGTATTTCAATTCCTGGCTCACCCCCCCCTTTTTTTTTTGCTACTCATTAATTCTTTGGTAGATAAAAATGAAATAAAATGGGTTCCCAGACCCACTATCCCATTAGGCCATGAGAATTGAGGATTAGTCAATTAACGTGCAATTTCGATTTGGATGTCATCCAACTAAGGCTTGGGTGTTACTCCACAGCCACCAGAGGCATGGGCATCTCTGGATAATACTCATCATAAAGTTCAGGAAAGTCTTTTTTATCAGAAATGCCTCCTGAAATTTAAAGATACATTTTGTTATTTTTTAAAGGTGCTGCACAAAAAATGCATTATTAATTCAGTCTCTCCTATTTCCTTAGAAGAATCGCAATTAAATGGAAAACTTACCCAAGATTCTACTAGAAATTGCCTTTTGGGTAAGTGTTTCATAAACATGAACATCTAATTTAAGTGTCTGTGCAGAACAACCCCTGGTTCTAAGCATCACCAATGGCTTCTCTCTTTTTTAATTTTCAACCCCTCTGATCCAAGGATGGGATTCTCCCATGAAGAGTTACCAACGTAGACTTTTAAAAATGAAACTCCTGTAAAATCGCTATCAGTAGATATCAGCCATGATCATAAAACAAAGACTCTGAGATTTCATCCCCAAGTGGGGATTTCCTTTCAATTTGAATCAGAAATAGCTTCACCATTCAATTGGGCACCAAGTGAAAATTTTCAGAAAAACCATCCAGTTTGTTTTTCAGTTATATTACATGGCTTTTCATTTCCACCTTTCAGTCTTACAGGGCTTTTCAGTGTCAGATGCCTGCTAGAGAATTTCTTTGCCTGCTCTTGGCCCAGTCAACCTGGCATCCAATGGACTCCAGCCAGAAGTGCTCTGGAGGAGCCACACTTTATCCCAAATACTCTTCTTTGTTATGGATAAGGGTGTCTGACAGTGGCTGTGTTCCTGAGTGAGATTAGCTAAGGACTTCTAAGGTAGTGCTGAACAGGGCAGCCACTACCAATACTAAAAAGTAAGTGACTATTATTCAGAGAGCTGGGCCTTCAAGGGGCTGCCATTTTGTTGTTATTGTTATTTGTTTTCTGTTTTAATCATGACCTGGGATTCCAAGGATGTTTCTTTCTTGTTAATTTCTACTAAAATTCAGTCTACTAGCTTGGAATACCACTTACATAGTTTTTTTTTTTAAGTAGCATAATCCCAAAACCTCAACGAAGTTGGGAACTTGTTTAAAATCAAAATAAAGTTAATGTATAAGCCACACTTAAATAAAGCAAGATGTGCTCCAGCAGCATAGTGCACCGCAAACTTGAGTTCACACAACAAAATAAATGTTACAGAGTCAGCATGTGTCTGCCACGTGATGAAGTCTCAGAACAGAGCAAAGGACTTTTTTGCACAACTACAGTCAATATCCAAGGGGATGCACACCACAAGGAATCCCCGCTTTCCTGTTTTAAGCTGCAGTTTGTCCCCTGGCCAGCTGAGTGACAGGAGTTTGGAACAGGTCTCAGATACATTGTCCCACCCCTTTCACAGGAAGCACATTAGTGACACAATAAATGTGCGTTCTAGCTGCAGGTAACGATAGTAACACCAGCAGAAGGCCACAAGCATGGCCAGTCTCCACAGTATCTTGGGAAAGCTGAGCACTCCAAACAAGACTCCACACTTCTCTGGGCTCTCTTATTTAGTTTCTTCCAAGTGGTGAATCCCTTACTTCTGACTGTCATCCCCAAGAGAGTGGGTGTGTTCAAAGGCAGGATAGCTTTTTCTAGAACAATTCTTGGGCTGTATGGCATGACTGTGAGGATAAGCATGAGGCTTATTGTCTCAGGGGTGCTGGCTGTTTTCCAATTTGGGGCTGAGCATGGTTACAGTACTAGGCAGCGGGAAAAACCAGAGACCCTGACAGTTTTGGTCAGAGGAGGCTGCTTCAAGTAAAGAGACCACAAGAGGTCTAGCTTTCCTCTAGGCTAACCTTTCTGGAAGGTTCTGTTCAACACTCCCCATGTCCCACTTAAATGGACTGTCAGTGCACAAGTGTCCTGTGTAAATGAAGGATCTGAGTCCATTGCAGAGATTATTTTCTCCTGTCCCTGCCCCATGAGAATCCTTTCTGCTGGTGCACAGTGAACGTGGGGTCTGTGCTGGACAAGACCTGGGGTTCCTAACTCACTCTCAAGCTCTCAAAATCAGTCAGAAGTCTTGTGGATGACAATAATGAGGTGGTGTGACTTGACTTGGTCACAGGGCTAGCTGAAGGTCTGGCTTGTCCCAATGCTCTCTCCCTCATCCCTGGCCAAAAAGCTTCACTTTTGTCAAATGCTGATGGAAGTAGGCGGACCCTAACTGCAGACAACTGGCCTCTGCGAATGATGCAAAGGTGAGCTCCCTGTGGTAGGAGAAGGAAAGGGCCATAGAAAACAGGAAAATCATCTCCTTCTTGTCCTGAGAAAGAAAACAGGATTCATCTGCCCCAAAGGAAAGATGGTTCCTGGATGTCAGATACAGGCAGAGCAATAGGAAGTAGACAAATAGGGTACTTCAAAATCTGGCAAGTAGTTAATAGGGATCAAGAAGTGAACAAGGAGCAGATTCATGACTATGCCTGATTACACTTGAGTTTCAGACTTTTGTTAAAAAGGTTCTTATCCAGATTTTGATCCTTAGTTAACAAATCTGTAGGTGAGGCAGAAATTTATTTATATAAACAAAGATAGGCCATCAGCCAAGGAGTGAGCTCTAATGGCCTATCCACAACCTTTCTTTTTTGGTCATGGTATCGATGTTAACCAGCATCTGGGCTTTAGCCATACATACACAGATAGCCACTGTGGTCATCAATATATCGTGAGTTCTGTTTCCTGGATTATCTTCAGTTTTGATTCTTAGGGTGACATTTTGAGCTGAAAGACTTGGCTGAGTGAATGGCTCTGCTTGAGGACAAGTATTACCCAGACAAAAAAGCCAAGAGAAAACCTAGTTAGAAGCCTCTCTGAAATTGCTGAATTCTAGAACAACCTCAAACTTAACTGAGGCAGAGACAAAAGCATGAAGGAAGAGGCTGGTTGGGATCCCAAGAGGGCCTGCAGGCACCCTGACTTTTACAGTGGCTCTGTGACCTCCTTTTGCCAGGAAGACCTAATAGCCTCACAAGGTCTGGCCAGGGTATTCTTGCTTGTCACTCAGGTGCTCCCAGGAAAGGCTGCTGGTGTCCTGAGTATTTAAATATTTGCCAGTGTCCCTTTGGGTATGAAGACAGTTTGGTCCCTAATCTAATCAATGGAAATGTGATTTGGGCTCTTGAAGGCACAGGAACTAAGAATGACAATGCATAGCACTAAGGATACTATGCATCAGAATAAAGCAGCTTTGAAGAGCAGTCAGAGGGCCTATGGCCCAGAGTTGCACAGATGACCACCAGCTTTAGAGCAGCTGCTTGCTTTTTTTTTTTTTTTTTTGTACTTTTGAGGCTGTGGAAAATCCTTTGTACTGTAGATCACAGACCATTTCATACTTTTTAAAAATCTCCACTTAGGGGGGTTCCTGGGTGGCTCAGTGCGTTAAGCCTCTGCCTTTGGCTCAAGTCATGATCTCAGGGTCCTGGGATTGAGCCCCGCATCGGGCTCTCTGCTCAGCAGGGAGCCTGCTTCCCTCTTTCTCTCTCTGCCTGCCTCTCTGCCTACTTGTGATATCGCTCTGCTCTCTGTCAAATAAATAAATAAAATCTTTAAAAAAAAAAACTCCACTTAGATATAAAGAGAAGAGCATTAAAATGATGAACTGAAGGTTAAGTACACAATAAAACTAAAAATAAGTTTTTAAGTGAATTATCAAGAAATAAAATGTTGATAAAGTCAAGTGGTTGTGTTATCACAAGTGAAACTGACTGTGGTTTTGCATTTTGAACAACTGTCCTGACGATATTAACATTAACTCACATATAACTTTAGAAAGGGGGTCAGCAGGAATGAAAAAAATGTTTAGTTATGCATATTAAGTAACAATCTGGATATATGGTGAAAGTAGACCTTTTATTCACTAACAACAACATAATAATCACAAAATCTGGATTGGTCTAGTTACTTAATACTCTTGATAAAATTGCAATGATATTCACATTATAATAATAAAATTACACTGAATTAGAACATAAGAAGTTATAGATGAAGAAGTGTTAGCTGGTGATTACATAAAAATATAAAAGCAATTTTCAGTGTATATTCATGCTAAGCCTATCACTGTTATTAACGAGTTTTATAACAATAACTCATTTGATAACTCAGAGTAAAATTAGCATATGTCCACCTGCATTGTTACATTTAATCTTTAATATCCTCACATTGTAAACAGCCTCTTTATTTTCCCAAATATTTGACAAAGTTGAATTGGAAAGTCTGTTTCAAAATCCCATTTCTTTGCCTTTTAACCAATGTCTCTACCTTAATCTCCAACTTTATTTCTACTCTTTAGTCTTCGTGTATTTAAATAATAAAAACTGCCATTATCTCTAAAGTGGAAAATATGGGAAAAGTATAATGTTTAATTAAATGCAGTTAACATTTACCAAGTTTACAAAAAAAAAAAAAAAAAAAGGAGGGGGAGGAGAAGATGGAGGAGGAAAGGAAAGGAAAAAAAGAAAAAGTTCTTGTTCCCTCCTAGGATTCTTGATCTAGTTTGCCAGAAATGTGTGTATGTAAATTTGGGTTGTGAGAATGCTGGAAATAGGCACTACAGACGAAGTGGAAATAATATTTATATTCATGTTAAATGTGCTATTTACTCACAAGAGAAAAAAGTAAGTTACAAGGGGTTAAAAAGTATTTTTTATATTAGGCAATGTGGTATTTACCTGTTGTGCTACTTCCCACCATTCGTTCTACCTTCTGCTAAGGATTCCCTGAACAAATACACCTCTAATCTCTCAGGGGAGGCACATGATTAATACTGAACAATACATTGTATTCCCCTGCCACAGTAATTTGCTTAGTGAAACATAGGTGATCTAATTAAATGTTGAGGCACTAAGTTGTCATGATATGTTTGAAGAAATGTTTGGAAAAAACCATTGTCTGCTTTTGTTAGACTTGACAAGGGACTATACTGCCCCTACTTTTTCCCCAATGTGGCACCTAAAAATGAAACTAACTTAGAGAATACAGAGCAACAAGGAGCTGCAAAACAAAAAACTCGTAGAATAAAGTTTCTAGAGAAAAATTAACCCAACTTTAGAATCAGATAATACAAACTAAAAAAAGTCCAGTAAATTGGTAAGCTCATTAAAATATATTATTAAAACACATGAAGTAGAGTAAATGAACATCTTCATATATGGGTAGGAACATGAATAGTAATTCAGGGAAATGAATGGTGTCTCAAAATGCAACTATATTACAGACATTAAAAACTTGCATGTGATTAGAGCTACCAAAATTATGTTATCTATAGTTATAGTTATGAAGAATAATTATAAAGAAAACATTGTAAGCACAATAAAATTTATTAATACACTGGCCCAGCAGTAAACAGAAAACAAGGACTTTGATAAAGAATGTTCCCTGGTGACCGTCACCTTCCTTATCTAAGTCTTTAATGTGAAAGAAAATCTGGACACACTTCAACATGAAATTTCCTTTGGCACCAAATCCAGTGAACTATATAACAGATACATTTATTGTGGCAGTTCATTTATCCATCAATTTAAATTTCAAAGGGAAAAAGCATGGAAATTACACTACTCATGGTTCATTTCCATGAACACAAAGCATTGACATTTAAGAAGAAATATATTTGAAATAGGGAATTAGGAGCTTGAGGCATGGGCTTTACAGTAGGCCTCTTAAAATAACTTCTAATATAGTCAATATTGGCCTCTGGAGACATCAAATATAACTTTAACATTTCTACCACAGCAATGCTACCTGTACTACAATCGGAAAGGCATGGATGTTAGGAACACATGAACTTAATTTCAAATGGATTAGCAATTGAGAAGTAAACATGTGGTACATACAACACAACAGATAAATTTCAAAACATTATGAAAAATGAAAGAAGCCAGGCACAAAGACTATATAATATTTGATAACATTTATATGAAATTCCAAAAAATAAAACTGATATTGTGAAAAGCTAATCAGTGCTTGAATACACAGGGGATAGAGCTGACTCTAAAAAGGTACTGAGAATTCTATACAGTAAAGAAACATGTCTACCTCACAACTGTGGTGGTGGTTACATAATATGTATTTGTCAATCTTCTTGAATTGTATCCTTAAAATTGGCAAATTGTATTGTATTTCTACTATATCTCATTGGCAAAATGAATTTAAAAATACATTAAAAGGAACATATACCATTCTTAAGCAGGATTTATTTCAGGGATGCCAGGATGGTTCAACAACCACGTATTAATCAATGTGATATACCAATTTAACAAAATGGAAAATAAAAATCATATAATCATCCCAATACAGAAAAAGCATTGGAAAAATTCAACACCATTTATGATTTAAAAAAAAAAAAACACTCAAAAAAGTGCATATAGATGGAATACACCTCAACTTAATAAGGGTAATTATGATAAGCCACAGCTAACATTATAGTATTTTTTTAAAGATTTTATTTATTTGACAGAGTGAGAGACAGCAAGACAGAGAACACAAGTGGGGCACGCGAGGAGTGTGAGAGGGAGAAGGAGGCTTCCTACTAAGCAGGAAGCCCCATGTGGGGCTTGATTCCAGGACCCTGTTTTGTGACCTGAGCTGAAGGCAGATACTTAATGACTGAACCACCCAAGGGTTCCTATAGTATGGTTAAAAGCTGATAAATTTCCTCTAAGATCAGGAGCAAGACAATGAGGCCTAACTACTCTTACCACTTTTATTCAACATAATATTGGGCATCCTAGACAAAACAATTAGGCAAGAAAAAAAAAGGCATCTAAACTGGTAAGGAAAAAGTACAACTGTCACTATTTGCAGATGACATGGCATAACAAATAGGAAATACTAAAAATTCCTCCCCCAAACTGTTAGAACTAATAAATGAATCCAGTAAAATTATAGGATGCAAAATCAGTATACAGAGATCTGTTGTGTTTTTATAAACTAATAATGAAATATAGTAAGAGAAATTAAGAAAACAATTCTCTCTGTAATTGCACCAAAAAGAATAAAATACTTAGAAATAAATTTAACCAAGGAGATTAAAGACCTGTGCACCAAAATCTGTAAGACACTGATGAAAGAAATTGAAGACAAAACCAAAAATGAAGAGATATTTCAAGCTTATGGACTGGAAGAATTTATATTGATAAAATGTTCATTCTACCCAAAGTAATCTACAGATTCAATGTAAAACCTATCAAATTTCCAGTAGAATTGTATTCTAAAATGTGTACAGAATCATGAAATAACCAAAACAAAAAAGATAAAAGAATATTTTTTATCAGAACAGAATAGAAAAAAGTGTCATTTTAGAAGGTCATAAAAACATAAAATAAAATTCTACCAATTAGACCTTAAATTTTAAAAAAAGACCTCATTACAATGAAAGACTTTATATAAGATTAAAACAAGAAAATCCTATTGAATTTATAAAAATAATTTAAAAATATAATAATACCATGTGTTGGCAAAGATATGGGAAATAAAAATACTATGTCACTGGTGGTAGAGAATCCATGGAAAACATTGCTAATGGATCATATACCATAACAACAGCCAAAGAAATAAAATATATTGCTTTAAATATAGATATATATAATAAATACATAAGCACATTCCTGGGATGGATATAGAGAAATTTGTGTTGTCAGATGGGGATAATATTAAAAAAAAAAAATGAAGAGGTAATTAGCTAAGTCTCTATATGCCACATTTTATTGCCTTTATATTCTTAAAATATATGGTAAAGTACTACTATTTTTAAAATATGGATGGAAATTGCACTGGTGCTTTTTCCATGTTAGATACTTTTCTGCATAAAAATATTTAATGATTAAATGTTATTTTCCAAATGTCTAATTCTTATACATTCATGGCGAGAAATAAAGGAGAAAAAATTGTTCTTTATTTTTCTAGAGCACACAAATTTATATTTTGAAATTCATGGAAGAAAAGCAGAGTTGATTCATCAAGGATCAAGAAAAAGGTTTCCTTAGCAGAAAGTAAAATTACACTATTTTAACTAACATCTGAAATGTGAAAAATATTTTAAGATGAGGGCATGGTCATTATTTTTCTCTGTTCAGAATCAGACAAATTTTTAAGATATACAGAGAATAAAATTAATTTTATTATATTTAAAACACTAAATAAAGCATTTAAAACGCTAAATAAAATGTTTTAGGTAAACTAAGAGAAATTTGTGAAAACTTTCTTAAAAGCCAATGGACAATAAAAGTCACTGATAAACTACTGCCATTGGTTAAAAAATGCAATGACCTTGCCAAGGAAACCTCTGCAATTAGCAATGCGTTCAAAGACAGGTTGAGAAAATAATACTACAATTAGAACAAGTCTTTAAAATTTATTGGGACTGGGGTGCCTGGCTGGCTCAGTTAGAGGAGCATGTGACTCTTTACCTCAGGGTTGTGGACTGGAGGCCCACCTTGAGTGTGGTGATTACTTAAAATTAAACTTTTTTTTTTTTTTTTTTTTTTTGAGAGTGAGAGAAACAGAGTACTCACATGCATGAGTGCATGGGAGAGAAGGGAGGGGCAGAAGGAAAGGGAGAGAGAGATCATCTTAAGGAGGCTCCACACCCAGTGAGGAGCCCAACAAGGGGCTCATTCTCACAACCCTGAGATCATAACCTGAGCTAAAATCAAGAGTCAGACGCTTAACAGACTGAGCCAGGCACCCTAAAAATTAAATCTTTTTTTTTTTTTTTAAATTTACTTGGACTAGATACCACTGGAAAAATACTAATAGGGAATATCTTTCAGAAACTAAGTAAATTCATATATACCTCCTTTCTAGAACTTAATCTTAAGTATTACCAGAGATTAACATTAATTATTGATTGGTATCATTACTAATATACAATCCCAAACAAGGAAAGAATAATAATAAATTGTATACAACTTCAACTGAAGTTAGTATTTCAGTTTGTCCCTAACACATTTCTTCTGTGTTCTGTACATAAAGTTGTCCTATTTTAGCTGAGATGTATAGCCAGCTGCCATCTATTATTGTTTTTTAATCTCTGGTTTCTGCTGTAAGGCTGTACAATAGAGGACACTGTTGCAGTGTTCCTAGTATAGCTGTTTTCTGAATGCTTTCCCATTATAGCCTATAACCATAATATTCAGGAAATAGAGCTTTTACTGAAGAATAAAAGACAAGAAATTTTCCTTGAACAAGCTATTTAAGTTTTTGACCCTATTTCCTCAACTGTAAAGTAGCAATAGCATCAATGACACAGAGTTGTTCTGGGAACCAAATAAGATGGCGTATATGGAGTACATGGCATGTACTGGGTGTATAATACCTATTAATACCAGATTATTACTGATCATATGTATATAGATATCTTCAATAAAAGCACGAGAGCTTTCCTTAACTATAACATAGGGATTTAATTACACATACCACAGAGGGCTACCACAAAGGTCTTTATTACTTTGAACAAAAAATAATTATTTACTCAAAGAAATAAAGTATTTAAATGACTCAGAAAAGTGCTAACACAGTATAAAACACTCCATGAAAAGTACTTTATTCCATGAAACCAATTTCATAGCAAGTTTAGTTTGCAAAAATGTAACTTCATATATATATCATGATTACTTAAAAATGCAACATAAACTTAACATACAAACATCATAAATAACATATAGTATAAGAATGTTAAGAAATAAATAGCCATGAAACAGTCTATGAAAAAGAACATTACAAGAAATTTTTTAAGTTATCTATGTGCCCATTCCAGTTATTGCTCTACTCATCCTTCACCACCAGAAACCAATGCCCTAAAGCTTGTGTTAACTACTTCATTATTTTTCTTTAAAGATTTGCAACATAATTAGATATCTTGAAATGATACGTTGGTTTGTTTAACATGTTTGTTAACCTTTACATAAGTAAGGGTCATACTGTTTTGTATTCTGCTGTGACTTACTTTTTTTTTTTTTTTTTCATTTGAGAGACAGAGAGAGCACAAGAAGGGGGAGGGGAGAAGGAGAGGGATAAGCAGGCTCCTCACCAAGCAGGGAGCCCTGTGCAGGGCTCAATCCCAGGACCTGAGATCATGACCTAAACTGAAGGCAGACGCTTAACAACTGAGCCACCCAGTGCCCTTGTGACTTGCTTTTATCAGCCAACATTGTTCCTAAGTCATACATGTGGAGGCATATATAAAGATGCTCATTTTCTGTGCTTTGTTTTATATCACATTTAGAACAATAAGTTATGTATCCACCCTTTGGTTTTTACTAGTGCTGTTTATAGTTCTGTATTATTTCTAAAAATGCCGCTATGAATATTCCAGTTCATATTTCATAGTGCATGCGTGTAGTAGTTTTTATAGGACAAGGTTGGCAAACTTCCTATAAAGTGCCAGACAATAATTGTTTTAGGATTTGAGGGTATATGCCACAACTACTCATTTCTGCCACAGCAGTACAAAACCTGCCCTAAATCATAGGCAAATGAATAAGCATGGCTTCCTAATAAAATTTTATTTACACAATGAGACAGATGGATTTGGCTGGAGGGACATAGTTTGCCAACCCCTGCTCTAGGGTAGGAGCAGTGGCTTGGAATTGTTGATCCAGAGTGTATGTGCATCTTTACTTTGTTGCTTCAGAACAATCTCTTTTTCAAATTATGTCCACCAATTTATATCCTCTCAAGCAATGTGAGAGAGACCTCCTTGTTTCACACTGTCACCAATATTTTTTATTTTTTAGTAAATAAAAATGCATTTTTATTGTTTACTTTATTAAAATTAATTAAAATTTAATTTTTCCAATAGAGTGGGTTTGAATTGGTATACATTGTGGTTTTATTTGTATATTTATGATAATTAATTAGGTATATTTTCATATGTTGATTTGTTATTTATAATCTCTTCCTACAGAAAGCCTATTCATATCATTTGACTGTTTTTTTTGCAGGAGTGCTTATCTTTTCTTATTGATGCACAGAATTATACATTCAAGATCTTACTTCCTTTTTAAGAATGTTTCAAATTTCTTCTTCATTTTCTGGCTTGTATTGCCATTCCGTATGAATTACTCTCAGGAACACAATCATTTAATTTTAATGTGGGTAAATGCATCAGTCTTCCCTATTACGGTTTGCAGGTTTGCAAATGTGTGTGCCATGTTTAAGAGAACATCTCTGTTCAAGCTTATTAGCTATTTCTTCTATATTTTCTTCTAGTTTGATGGAAATTTTTGTGTATGGTTTAAAGAACTTTAATTATTCATTATGCATAACCACTATCTAAGAAACACCTGATAATAAGTTGATCATTTTTCTTTTGATCTGCAATACCACATCAAATTTCTATATATGTTAGTCTCTTTATAAACTTTCTCCTGTGCTCAGTTAGTCTATTTATCTAGTCCACAAGGCTGGACCCTAATATCTTAATTACCACTCTTTTGTTATAAAACCTCAAAGTTCATTAAGGTAGTATTACTCATCCTTATTTCATTCTCCAAAATTGTGTATCTATTCATTGATTCTTACACTTCTATATTAGTTTTATGATCAGCTCTTCAAATTCTATGAAAAACCTGTGGGATTCAAGTGGAACTGCACAGAGTTTATGGACTAGTTTAAAGATGGCGCAAATCTTCAAATACAGTCTTCTTATCCATAAATTATCAAGTTTTTACAGGTTTTAAAGGAATTAATCTGGCTTTTGGTATGAGGAATAAATAAAAGAATGGAGTCAAGTGGGCCACCTTGGAACTCCACAGTATTACAGAACAGACTGTGGTAGTAGAATAATATCCCTACCCCAAGAGGGTAATGTCTAATCCCCAAACCCTGTATATATGCTACCCTATAGGACAAAGGGACTTTGCAAAGAGGTTAAGTCAAGCACCTCGACATGAATAGCGTATATTGGATTATCCCGGTGGGCTCAATATTAGTTATCAATATCCATACAAGAAGGAGGCAGAAATGTTGGAATGAAAAAAGATGTGACAGTGAAAGAAGAGGTCAGAGAGAAAAAGATCTTCATCTTTTTGTTGCTGACTCTGAAGACAGAAGGAGATTCTGTAAGCCAAAGTATACAGGTAAGCTCTTGAAACTGGAAAGGGTTCTCCCTTACAGACTCTAGAAGGAATGCAGCCCTTCTAGCACTTTGATTTTAGGACTTTTGAACCACAGGCTATAAGATAATAAAATTTTGTTGCTTCAAGCTGATAGGTTTATGGTATTTGTTATAGCAGCTATAGGAAACTAATTCAGAATGGATGGCAAATTGGATTAGGAAGTCAGTGGTGCAAGGGCTGAGAACTGGGTGAATTCATCTTAGAACCTGAAGTGAGAATCAAATATGACTTATTTATTGTCCAAGACAATTCTAAGGTTTAGGGCTTGAGCACCTCAAGAAATAAACTACAATTTATTTTCTGGTATACAACTGATCTGGAAAGAAAGATTAGGGATGGGAAAATGAGTTTTAGTTACTTTAAATTTGAAGTGCCTATTTAGATATCCATCCATATAGAAAAATCAAATTGGCAGGTGAATACAGGAAAGAGGGCTAGAATGAAGACATACATTTGGACATTTTCAGTATCTAAAACCACTGATGATAAATTAGATCATGATGAGAGGATAAAGGAGAGGATGGATCATGGAGTGGGTACTAGATAGTTTAAAAGTCAGGAATAGGAAAAGAAAACACTACAGAAAAATGATAATTTTAAACAGGAGGAAAACAGACTTTGACTTTGGTCCTGAATGTCAAATGAATAAAATGAAGGGAGTTATGGTAGTAGCCTATGGTGTTGGTAAGTCAGGAATGATGAAAAAGGTAATGGCACCTGAGACAACAGTTGTTTAATGGAGTGATAGGAATGAAACCTGAAAAGCCTGGAATAAGAAAAAGTTGGAGAATAGGAAGTGATAGAAAATATTGGCAACTTTTTTGGTGAAGTTTCCTGAAAGGTGAAACAAAGAAACAAAGAAGGTAGCTGAACAGAAAGAAAGATAGGGGTATTTCTAAATCGAAACTGACATTGGTCACATGATAATTTAATGCTAAGGAGAATTACGTTAGAAAAAGAGAATTATTTCATGAGCTTGGATAGAAGAAAGAGGGTAATTTCATTAGAATATGGAGAAGTCTGGCTTATGCAAGGAAAACAAAGGAAACAGGTGCTCAAATTCAGTGCTGAGAGCCTGTGGATGTTCTGTATGGGTTCATTTCTTTCCAGTTTTATTGAGATATAATTGACATGTAACATATAAAATATACAATAGGGACCCCTGGGTGACTCAGTCAGTTAAACATCTGCTGTCAGTTCAGGTCATGATCCCAGGGTCCTGGAGTCAAGCCCCACATTAGGCTTCCTCTCCCACTGCTGCTTCCCCTGCTTGTGGGTGCTCATGCTCTCTCTCTCTCTCTCTCTCTGGCTCTCTCTCTGTCAAGTAAATAAAATATTTTACTGAAATAAAATATATAACATAATGATTTGATGTGTGTGTGTATACATGTATATATATAATTCAATAATTACCACAATAAGTTTAAAATCCATCACCTCAAATAATTTTTTTCTTGTGATGAAAATATTTAAGATCCATTCCTTACCAACTTTCAAACATACAATACAGTATTATTAACTATAGTCACCATGCTATACATTACATCCCCAGAACTTATATATCTTACAACTATAAGTTTGTACCTTTTGACTACTTTCATCTAATTCCCTCAATCCCAACCCCCACTTCTGGCAAAACAAAAACAAAAACAAAAACAAAAACAAAAACAAACCTCTCCTCTATTTCTGTGAGAGAGAGAGAGAGTGTGTGTGTTTAGTTTGATTCTCTCATTTTCACGAGTGAAACGGGCAAGAAAAATCACCAGCTGAATCAAAATCAACACTGGATGCCTGAGAGAAAAGAAGGAACATAATCATATAGGAAAATATTAGTGTTACAAAATTGTGGTAAGATTGTTTGGCATGCATGCTGGGGAAATGTGGATGAACACATGACTAGGATTCTGCCAGGTTACTATGACAAAGAGAGAATAAGTCATGAGTACTATGAGTTGATATAAGGGTTCATGAAATAAAGTGATAACACATATGGCCAACAGCATCTTATCTCAATAATGAAAGAAACTAAGGACATGAGGAAGTGGAGATATAACGGAAGAATGGTAGAACCAATGAATTGGAGGATTAAGCTGGGTTAATAATTGTTGGGGGTTTGCTTAATAAAAGCTATGAGTTGGAGAAATAGGAGGAGATGAGTAAATGCAGAGTAACTAATTCAAAGACTGCATTATGGAGGAAGTGTAGTTATTGGTAATGATATTTACAAGTAAACGCATAAGTAGCTGAGGTAGTAGAAGATACCACTGAAGGAGAGAAGCAGAAGAACCAATATATTAAATCACTCTCACGATATTAAGAGTTTCAAGAACTATGACAGCAAAGATCTAAGACCAAATCTTCAAAGACTGGGCTATTTTCAAGAGGAAGACTGGAAAAAAACTGGGGTTATCAAAGTGAAGCCAGAAGACACCTACCAAACTTCCAGGTCTAATGGTGTGTGGGGTTGGCATAGTTATGTGACTGACACTTCAAAGGCATTCTAACATGAAAGTGAGCAGAACTTTCAGAGAGGATGTGAGTGATAAAGGGAATGTGTTGATGAAGGGCTTGAGTTCCAAAGTCCACAATGCAAGCATTAGTGAGAGGTGTAAAATGAGGCTGGGCCCGAGGATGCATAAAGTTGCAAGCATGACATCCTGATGAAAACAGGGCCTGAATGTCTTAGGCTTGTTCTGGTGACCCATGAAAACAAGAGTAAAAGGCATAGTGGGAATCTCTTAAACAGTTTATGGTGATAATGCTCCTCTTAGGAGTTTTTTTTAAACTGATACTATAATCATGAAAGAATTAAATTTTTATAGAAAAAGAAAATATGTCATTTTTGAGAGAAATTTTAATTGCACTGAAATTACAAATTATAGCCAAAGGTTCATGAATAACTAATGCCATTAATTAATTCTAATTTCAAAAACAATGTATTCAAGTTTTATTAAAAAATTACAACCACCTAAAGGTTTCCGGGTAAGTATTAAACTTTACTACATCCAATTTTATTTAAATATCTAAATTAGAAGGCCAGTAACCTTAATAAATCTTTAATATACAATTATTACCCTCATTTAAAACTAGATTATATTAAATCTAAGTAACATACTATTAGCAACTTAACTAATAAACTCAATTGAATTATTCATTAACTGATATACTATTTTGAGCTGTGACGATCATTTTTATTTATTTTTGGAATCAAGGATTTTTAATGTTTGGACTCATTATATTCAGTTACAATAATGCCCTGATAGTTAATGAATGTTTGAGATTCTAGTCTAGACTAAGAAGAGAGCTCATAATGCGAACTGAGTCACCTCATACAAAAGATAAGTTAGCAATATAACTATAAAATGCTAATATCTCAAAGAATGTGGGATCCTCTCTGAAACTTAATACATAAGGGATGCACTCTAATTGTTAGCAGATGATAGAAATATGATTCTGACAAAAAGAAACTGCTTGTTTCTTCATGTCTTCGTTATACTGAGTGCTGACAATGAGCCTCTGCCTGCTCGCTTAGCACTAGTTTGCTTTCTAGTGGATTTCTAAACACCATGTGAAAATGCTACCCTAATAGGTTCTAAAATTCTGAGAAATTTTCTATTTTGTCATTTTGTTTCAAAATATTTTGTGGAAGAAGTGTTGACAATTCCAAGGGAAAAATATCTCAGGGAATACTGTTAAAAATTCAAAAGTGGTTTCTAAAAGGCATATATATGCTTAATATGATGATGGAGGCAACCTCTTACCAAGGACGTATTTGAAGAGGAAAAGTCAAGCTATTAGAGCTCCCTTTTACCTTTCAGTATCGCTCTGTAAAACCTGCCAACATTTCCAAAATGGATACCACTACTACCCAGGATCTCATCTCTCTATTCTGTAGCATTCTAATATAGTCATGCTTTCAAATAGCTGCTCATCAAAGCAAGTGAACTTAAATTAATAGCAGATTCATTATTTAACCTACCCAGGCATTATGTTTACCTTCAGAGGGAAATCAAAGATAAAACAAAATACCTTACTTAGCACCATCCCCATCTTCCCAGTAATAAAAATACCAATTTCCACATAACCAAAATATACAGGAATTAACCACTAGATATGGAATTTTCAAAACTGTGATGAGGACTACCTAATATGCCATTTATAGTACTATGGAAGACATGTCTTGATTTGTTGAATCTTTGCCTTTTTCAATCTGCTGAATTTATTTAAAACACACACTTTCACTTATATATCACTTGAGTGATAATGGCTTTTTTTGTCTTTTAATTCTAAGAAATTGAATCTTGTAAATAAAACTGTTTAACCATGCTAATTTAGTTCAGGGAATTTTCTCACTTAACACTCTCACTAGATGACACTGTTTTACCACCTAGAAGGACTTCCAATTATATGTACAACAGATTGCCAGTGCTTTTCCTTTCTTTCTAATAAAGGAACTGCATTTTTAAGGCTTTCATCTTTGTAGATTTCAGATTATACAAACTTTAAATGAAAATTGTTAATCTTTTACAACTTGAGAGAAAGATTTTTTTTGGATTGTTGAAGTCCAATATATTTCTTCACTCCCGAGATATGAAAAGTTTCGTGTTTGTTTTCATGTTTTTAAATATTCTAAGCAGTAACCAGTAACAACAGCTGACACATGGACACTTATTGTGCACCAGGTACTGTCCTAAGTGTTTTATATATATTAAATAACACTTGCAAGAAAAAATGTTTTTAAAAGCAATCAAACATTACATGTCTATTAAGTGACAAAGCAGTCTAACTGAGGTGCTGGACCAGGAGTGTGGGCTACTTGCCATAATGAATAAGTACTTATAGACCAAAATACCTCATACTGAACTGATTTTCTCCCAACACAGGAATCACAGTTCAATAATCCATTTCTCTCATTCTTTGTTTTTAGCATAGGAAAAAAATTTAAAATCAGGATCCACATTAATGACATGTATGTGTTAAGGGAAGAATCAGACTATCCAGATTCAATCCCAGCTCTGTCACTTACTGGGTATGTAACCTTGGATAAATTATTTAACCTCCTAAAGCCTTAAAAATGAGGATTTTCACAGTACCTAATCAAGCATTACTCAGCTATTGTCCTATCATGTCATGAAACACAATTCATGAACTGTGACTGTTATTTGAAATACAGCTCAAACAGAAAGGAATTCTTTCTGGGTTCCCTCATAGAGCAACTACAAAGGAAGTACTATTTATAGAGTACAGAAAAAGCCACTTTGATGATAAAGGTATGTTAATCAAAAGCCATCTAAATGTTTGTAGACCTCTATCTGCAAAGACATATGTAGCTTTAGAGAAACTGATTTGTAGTATGCTCTTACAGCTTAAGTGAACAGATTTATCGAGGTATCTTGTAAGATATATTAAATAATTTTGTCAAAACATATAATCACCAAATAAACAGGCTCCTAATCCTCCTCCAAGACAAAATAAGGACAACAATGTATTAAGTCTGCTATATTCTATAGATGTTCGCTTTTTCTTTTAACACAGTCTCATAACCTTCCCCAACAATCTCTTTCCAATGTGCTCACTAATATTTCTACTTCATTATGAGTTCGCCCTTTAAAAACTTATAAACTCTTCTTTAGATATGGTCTAGTATCCTGGCCTTAACTAAACTAAAATGACCACTTTTTCTGCACGCTTTCAAAGCCAACTTTTTCTCTTGTCTTATGAACTTTAGAACGAGGCCATAGGACAAAAATCTTCCTGATCAGACCACTTCTCCCTTCCATTCATATTTAAAAGTAAAATCAGCTTTTTTTTGAAACTCAGATCATCCTCTTCCTTAACTGTTTATGAAAAAAATACAGACTTCCATGTACCAAATTTATAAAGATAAACATATCTGGCTTTCAGCATTCAATTCCATAATATTTATTTCCATCCCAGATTATTTCAATAGCTTTCCAATATCTTGGCTTCTCTTTACTTTGCCCTAAGCTCCATTGTCCTTTGCCCTCTGCCCACCTCAACGTTTACCTCTCCATATCACATCCTAAGACTAACCAGAGATTGTCCCAACAACCCAGTCACTAAATCAGAAATCCTAATCCTCACCAACCTTTTATGATAACTTACCTTTTTAGCACTTCCATTGTTTTACAGCATTATCCTTCTGTGACCTTTCAATCCACTGATTCCTCTTTCTCCTACCTTTCAACATTTTCCTATATTCTCCTCATTACTTAAACAATTTAGATTTTTGTGGTTAATCGTTATAATCGGTATATATTCTCTTCTATTTCTCATCTACTACTACAGAGAAAGTGTCTTTTCTCTTATATAAGACAAAAATTTCCTCTCTGTTACTCAGGACATCTCTCTCCATCAGCTATATATTCTCTATCTATAGATGATATGAATTATTCATATAGATAAGAATTTGTTATCTCCTATGATAAGAATGAGAGGATCCACCAGAAATCCAGGCTTAAAAAACTAAGTTCAAGAAAGAGAAGAATAAAATAGACAAGGCAAAATCACCAATGACATAATTAAAAATATAAACTCCAAGACTGATGGGATGCCTTGGTGGCTCCATTGATTAAGCATCTGATTCTTGGGTCACCTGGGTAGCTCAGTTGTTAAGCAGGGTCCTGGGATCAAGCCCCACATCTGGCTGCCTGCTCAGTGCCTGCTTCTCCCTCTTCTACGCTCCCTGCTCGTGCTCTCTCTCTGTCAATCAAATAAATAAAATCTTTAAAAAAAAAAAAGAAAGAAAGAAAAAAGAAGCATCTGATTCTTGATTTCAGCTCAGGTCATGATCTCTGGGTAGTGATATCAAGCCCCACATCGGGCTCCATGCTCAGCAGGAGTCTGTTTCAAATTGTCTCTCTCTCTCTCTCTCAAATAAATAAAAAAAATCTTTTTAAAAATTGGGGGGTACCTGGCTAAGCATCTGGACTCTTGTTTCAGGCTCAGGTCATAATCTTGGGCTCTAGGATCAAGCCCTGCATCAGGCTACGAGTTCAGTGGGGAGTTTGCTTGAGATTCTCTCTCTCCGCCTCTGCCCTTCCCCAACTCATGTGCTGTCTCTCTCTCTCTCTCTCTCTCTCTCTCTCTCTCTAGAATAAACAAAACAAAAACAAAAACAAAAACAAAACTGCAAGACTGAAATCTATGAATTTCCAAATTGAAATGTCCTCTTAATTACCTAATACAGTAGATAAAATTGCACATACAGTGATAGGTATCATCATGAAATTTCAGAACTCTGAATAAAGAGAAGATCTTATGAACTTATGAAGAGAGAACCTGTAAAAAGTAATTTATAAGGATAAAACTTATAAAATGATTAGGAAAAAAAAATTCATGGAATCATAATTATTATCAATTTCTTTACAGAAAAACTTGAAGCTGGAATGTCTTAAAACGTCTCCAAATTAGAATTCTAAACCAAGCAAAAACACTAATTACACTAAATGATAGAATTAATAAATTTCTAGATGACCAAGATCATAAAACAAATAAATGAAATAAACCACCCGTATACCTTTCAACAGAACACAACTGGAAGATAGTTATTAAACCAAGGAAGTAAATGAAGGAATGGGTGTACGTGGCACCTAAAAAAAAAAAGAAGTTCCAGCACAGGAGGGAAATAGAACAGTTTTCTAAAGCAATAGTGAAGAAGGATCATAGTTCTGACTAGTAGAGACCAGGCTTGGAGGGGATGGCGCAGATGGACAATAATAAAGACTGGACCAGGCTAAACAGTTGTGATACAGAACAGGGCATGGCTCTTTATCTTTTGCCGCTTAAGGCTCTAATTTTCCATCATCACTTTTATGAATGAAATCCACATCATGATGATATACAGTTAAGTCTGAATGATGAGAAATGAATACAATTACATTGAAGGCTAAGCCTCTTTTTGAAGCAGTATCTTGTCCACATTCTTCTGATCCAGAAAGCTTTTTAAAAGGAGAGAAAACATAAATCTGTCCAAATAAGAGTCTACATTTTTTCTTATGTGCAGAGAATATAAGGATGATATTCCACAAGCTGATAAAGTCTTTGAAGAGTACATCTGTGGAACTGGGATAAAACTGTTGTGACGGAGACTTTATTTCAAATGCTCACCCTCCAATTCCTTTAGAATTTAGTAATTTATGAAGATACCACCTATCAAAACTGAAGACATATTTTGACAAAACATATTTTGATAAAAGCAGAATCTATCTTCATCATCGCCTCAGCCCTGAGATTCTGCTTTTGTTCCCTTGTCTGTGACTCATCATCCAAAGTTAGTTTTTCCTTGAATATCAGTAACTTATCCACAGTGAAACACCAGAATCATTTTAGACATTTGCATTTACCTACGAATGTAAACCATCAACATCAACATAACTTCTCATATGATCTCTAATGAGTTCAGAGTTTCTGTTTAAACTGAGATAAAGTGCTTTTACAAAATATAGTTGGAGAGAAACCAGTCAGTAATATGAAGTGCAAAAGAAGCTCTCCAATTTTGTCTTGATTTCAACTTAAATTTATGTCTTGAAAGCACTGTTTTCTTTCCTCCTCACTGATTAACTGACTTGTTTTTCATTCTGAAATAATCCTCAGCTTCTTATGCATAGTCCCTTGTTTCTGGATGCTCTTTTTTTTTTTTTTTTTTTTATCTTCAACTCATATATGTTTTGTTATCGGAAACCTCCTCACAATTTTGCTAGTTTTTGGCTGGGCTACTTCAATCCTGGTATCTCTGAATCCCACCACCCCCTCCTTTTTTTAAAAGAGTTTATTTATTCATTTATTTAAAAGAGAGAGGGAGAGAAGGAACAATCAGAGATGAGGGGCAGAGGTAGAGGGAGAAGCAGACTCCCCACTGAGCAGGGAGCCTGATGTAGGACTCGATCCCAGGACCCTGGGATCATGACCCAAGCCAAAGGCAGATGCTTAACCAACTGAGCCACCCAGGCATCCCTCACCTTTCTTGCCTGAAAATAAATCACAACTAATATCTAATTTATTGTTCATATTACATTACAGGTGAAAATACTATTGCAGCACCTTTCAATCTAGAATTTAATCTACTTTCTTTATGTTCTTTTTTCCTCAGTAAAAATGTTTAATGTCTAACTATAAGTAAAATATGCTAAATTGAGTCTTCATTTATATATGTTAATGGACACTTATGAGACTGACTATCGTCTGGTTCACTCCACCCTAGTATAGTAATATAATATGATACTTTGTAAAGAAGTAAAACATTGATGGTACCAAAAAATAAAAACCTACTTGACCCTATTTGTAGCTTAGGCTGAAACAAATTAAGGCAATAAAACCATATTAATAATTTGTGAAGAAGAAAGAACACTGAATTTGCCATGCATCATTTCACAAGAAGAAAAATTTGAGCTTATAGAGTACTCCATTAATTTCTTTTTGCAAAGTTAAAATGGAAAGTTACAAAATCATAAAAATATGTTCACTACCCAGTGCTTTGTGTTCACACTGTACTTCATCCTGTCATGGTACTACTGTCCTACTATCCTTTTAACATTTTCTACCATGATAATAATTAAAAGGTACTTGCAGAATAAATGTTTACTTAATTAACATGACGTAATACACTGTGTTAATACTGCATAAGTTATCAGTAAATTTTTGTACTCACTTGAAAAAAAAGGAATTATCTGAATAGAAATTAGAAAGAAATTACCTATTAGAAATTAGAAAGAAATTTGGTTATGAGGATCTGTAGAAATTTTTTTACTAATTTTGTTTCTGTTCTTTATATTTGCTTATTTGTTTTATTGGAAAACCATATAAGCTAATGAAACCAACAGAATATTCATAGTCATCAATCAATACATAATAAATATAAGATTTACTCTACAAAGTCATAATCGATATGAAATATGGTGACATTAAATGTGGATATAAAATGGTACCTGCCCATTTCTTGATTGGATTATTTGTTCTTTGGGTGTTGAGTTTGCTAAGTTCTTTATAGATTCTGGACACTAGTCCTTTATCTGATATGTCGTTTGCAAATATCTTCTCCCATTCTGTCAGTTGTCTTTTGATTTTGTTAACTGTTTCCTTTGCTGTGCAAAAGCTTTTGATCTTGATGAAATCCCAATAGTTCATTTTTGCCCTTGCTTCCCTTGCCTTTTGCGTTGTTCCTAGGAAGATGTTGCTGCGGTTGAGGTCAAAGAGGTTGCTGCCTGTGTTCTCCTCAAGGATTTTGATGGATTCCTTTCGCACATTGAGGTCCTTCATCCATTTTGAGTCTATTTTTGTGTGTGGTGTAAGGAAATGGTCCAATTTCATTTTTCTGCATGTGGCTGTCCAATTTTCCCAGCACCATTTATTGAAGAGGCTGTCTTTTTGCCATTGGACATTCTTTCCTGCTTTGTCGAAAATTAGTTGACCATAGAGTTGAGGGTCTATTTCTGGGCTCTCTATTCTGTTCCATTGATCTATGTGTCTGTTTTTGTGCCAGTACCATGCTGTCTTGATGACGACAGCTTTGTAATAGAGCTTGAAGACCGGAATTGTGATGCCACCAACGTTGGCTTTCTTTTTCAATATCCCTTTGGCTATTCGAGGTCTTTTCTGGTTCCATATAAATTTTAGCATTATTTGTTCCATTTCTTTGAAAAAGATGGATGGTACTTTGATAGGAATTGCATTAAATGTGTAGATTGCTTTAGGTAGCATAGACATTTTCACAATATTTATTCTTCCAATCCAGGAGCATGGAACATTTTTCCATTTCTTTGTGTCTTCCTCAATTTCTTTCATGAGTACTTTATAGTTTTCTGAGTATAGATTCTGTATCTCTTTGGTTAGGTTTATTCCTAGGTATCTTATGGTTTTGGGTGCAATTGTAAATGGGATGGACTCCTTAATTTCTCTTTCTTCTGTCTTGCTGTTGGTGTAGAGAAATGCAACTGATTTCTGTGCATTGATTTTATATCCTGACACTTTACTGAATTCCTGTATAAGTTCTAGCAGTTTTGGAGTGGAGTCTTTTGGGTTTTCCACATATAGTATCATATCATCTGCGAAGAGTGATAATTTGACTTCTTCTTTGCCGATTTGGATGCCTTTAATTTCCTTTTGTTGTCTGATTGCTGAGGCTAGGACCTCTAGTACTATGTTGAATAGCAGTGGTGATAATGGACATCCCTGCCGTGTTCCTGACCTTAGCGGAAAAGCTTTCAGTTTTTCTCCATTGAGAATGATATTTGCGGTGGGTTTTTCATAGATGGCTTTGATGATATTGAGGTATGTGCCCTCTATCCCTACACTTTGAAGAGTTTTGATCAGGAAGGGATGCTGTACTTTGTCAAATGCTTTTTCAGCATCTATTGAGAGTATCATATGGTTCTTGTTCTTTCTTTTATTGATGTGTTGTATCACATTGACTGATTTGCGGATGTTGAACCAACCTTGCAGCCCTGGAATAAATCCCACTTGGTCGTGGTGAATAATCTTTTTAATGTACTGTTGAATCCTATTGGCTAGTATTTTGTTGAGTATTTTCGCATCTGTGTTCATCAAGGATATCGGTCTATAGCTCTCTTTTTTGGTGGGATCCTTGTCTGGTTTTGGGATCAAGGTGATGCTGGCCTCATAAAATGAGTTTGGAAGTTTTCCTTCCATTTCTATTTTTTGGAACAGTTTCAGGAGAATAGGAATTAGTTCTTCTTTAAATGTTTGGTAGAATTCCCCCGGGAAGCTGTCTGGCCCTGGGCTTTTGTTTGTTTGGAGATTTTTAATGACTGTTTCAATCTCCTTACTGGTTATGGGTCTGTTCAGGCTTTCTATTTCTTCCTGGTTCAGTTGTGGTAGTTTATATGTTTCTAGGAATGCATCCATTTCTTCCAGATTGTCAAATTTATTGGCGTAGAGTTGCTCATAGTATGTTCTTATAATAGTTTGTATTTCTTTGGTGTTAGTTGTGATCTCTCCTCTTTCATTCATGATTTTATTTATTTGGGTCCTTTCTCTTTTCTTTTTGATAAGTCGGGCCAGGGGTTTATCAATTTTATTAATTCTTTCAAAGAACCAGCTCCTAGTTTCGTTGATTTGTTCTATTGTTTTTTTGGTTTCTATTTCATTGATTTCTGCTCTGATCTTTATGATTTCTCTCCTCCTGCTGGGCTTAGGGTTTCTTTCTTGTTCTTTCTCCAGCTCCTTTAGGTGTAGGGTTAGGTTGTGTACCTGAGACCTTTCTTGTTTCTTGAGAAAGGCTTGTACCGCTATATATTTTCCTCTCAGGACTGCCTTTGTTGTGTCCCACAGATTTTGAACCGTTGTATTTTCATTATCATTTGTTTCCATGATTTTTTTCAATTCTTCTTTAATTTCCCGGTTGACCCATTCATTCTTTAGAAGGATGCTGTTTAGTCTCCATGTATTTGGGTTCTTTCCAAACTTCCTTTTGTGGTTGAGTTCTAGCTTTAGAGCATTGTGGTCTGAAAATATGCAGGGAATGATCCCAATCTTTTGATACCTGTTGAGTCCTGATTTAGGACCGAGGATGTGATCTATTCTGGAGAATGTTCCATGTGCACTAGAGAAGAATGTGTATTCTGTTGCTTTGGGATGAAATATTCTGAATATATCTGTGATGTCCATCTGGTCCAGTGTGTCGTTTAAGGCCTTTATTTCCTTGCTGATCTTTTGCTTGGATGATCTGTCCATTTCAGTGAGGGGAGTGTTAAAGTCCCCTACTATTATTGTATTATTGTTGATGTGTTTCTTTGATTTTGTTATTAATTGGTTTATATAGTTGGCTGCTCCCACGTTGGGAGCATAGATATTTAATATTGTTAAATCTTCTTGTTGGACACACCCTTTGAGTATGATATAGTGTCCTTCCTCATCTCTTATTATAGTCTTTGGCTTAAAATCTAATTGATCTGATATAAGGATTGCCACTCCTGCTTTCTTCTGATGTCCATTAGCATGGTAAATTCTTTTCCACCCCCTCACTTTAAATCTGGAGGTGTCTTCGGGCTTAAAATGAGTTTCTTGGAGGCAACATATAGATGGGTTTTGTTTTTTGATCCATTCTGATACCCTGTGTCTTTTGACAGGGGCATTTAGCCCATTAACATTCAGGGTAACTATTGAGAGATATGAATTTAGTGCCATTGTATTGCCTGTTAGTTGACTGTTACTGTATATGGTCTCTGTTCCTTTCTGATCTACCTACCACTTGTAGGCTCTCTCTTTGCTTAGAGGACCCCTTTCAATATTTCCTGTAGAGCTGGTTTGGTATTTGCAAATTCTTTCAGTTTTTGTTTGTCCTGGAAGCTTTTAATCTCTCCTTCTATTTTCAATGATAGCCTAGCTGGATAGAGTATTCTTGGCTGCATGTTTTTCTCGTTTAGTGCTCTGAAAATATCATGCCAGCTCTTTCTGGCCTGCCAGGTCTCTGTGGATAAGTCAGCTGCCAATCTAATATTTTTACCATTGTATGTTACAGACTTCTTTTCCCGGGCTGCTTTCAGGATTTTCTCTTTGTCACTGAGACTTGTAAATTTTACTATTAGGTGACGGGGTGTGGGCCTATTCCTATTGATTTTGAGGGGCGTTCTCTGAACCTCCTGAATTTTGATGCTCGTTCCCTTTGCCATATTGAGGAAATTCTCCCCAATAATTCTCTCCAGTATACCTTCTGCTCCCCTCTCTCTTTCTTCTTCTTCTGGAATCCCAATTATTCTAATGTTGTTTCGTCTTATGGTGTCACTTATCTCTCGAATTCTCCCCTCATGGTCCAGTAGCTGTTTGTCCCTCTTTTGCTCAGCTTCTTTATTCTCTGTCATTTGGTCTTCTATATCACTAATTCTTTCTTCTGCCTCATTTATCCTAGCAGTGAGAGCCTCCATTTTTGATTGCACTTCATTAATAGCTTTTTTTATTTCAACTTGGTTAGATTTTAGTTCTTTTATTTCTCCAGAAAGGGCTTTTATATCTCTCGAGAGGGTTTCTCTAATATCTTCCATGCCTTTTTCGAGCCCGGCTAGAACCTTGAGAATTGTCATTCTGAACTCTAGATCTGACATATTACCAATGTCTGTATTGATTAGGTCCCTAGCCTTCGGTACTGCCTCTTGTTCTTTTTTTTGTGTTGAATTTTTCCGTCTTGTCACTTTGTCCAGATAAGAGTATATGAAGGGGTAAGTAAAATACTAAAAGGGTGGCAACAACCCCAGGAAAAAATGCTTTAACCAAATTAGAAGAGATCCAAAATCGTGAGGGGGGACAAAGGGGATAAAAAGAGGTTCAAAAAGGAAGAAAGAAAAAAAAAGAAAAAAGAAAAGAAAAAAGAAAAAAGAAAAAAGAAAAGAAAAGAATAAAAAAAAAAAGGAAAACACCTAAGAAAAATGTAAAAAAGAAAAAATATATATATTAAACTAGTAAAAAATCGTTAAAAAAGAAAAAGGTAACAGTTAAAAAAAAAAATTTTACCCGAAGGCGAGAAAAAAAAAAAAAAAACAACAAAAAATGAAAAAGAAAAAAAATTAAATTAACTGCAAGACTAAAAAAAAATCACAGGGAAAAAGCCTTGAGTTCCGTGCTTGGATTTCTCCTCCTCTGGAATTCTGCTGCTCTCCTTGGTATTGAAACCGCACTCCTTGGTAGGTGAACTTGGTCTCGGCTGGATTTCTTGTTGATCTTCTGGGGGAGGGGCCTGTTGTAGTGATTCTCAAGTGTCTTTGCCCCAGGCGGAATTGCACCGCCCTTACCAGGGGCCGGGGTGAGTAATCCGCTCGGGTTTGCTTTCAGGAGCTTTTGTTCCCTGAGCGCTTTCCGTAGAGTTCCGGAGGACGGGAATACAAATGGCGGCCTCCTGGTCTCCGGCCCGGAGGAGCCGAGAGCCCAGGGCCGCACTCCTCAGTGTGCCCTCAGAGAACAGCGCCCAGTTACTCCCGTCTGCCTGACCTCCGGCTGCGCTCCGAGCTCACCGAGCCTGCGACCAGTTCAAGGTAACACCGAGCTGTGAGCTTACTGTCGGCTCTGTCTCTGTAGCCGGCTTTCCCGTTCCAATACCCGCAAGGTCTGCGACACTCAGACACCCCTGATCCTTCTGTGACCCTGCGGGACCTGAGGCCACGCTGAACCCGCGTGGGCTTCGCCCCGGTTTAGCCTCTGGAGCGATGTCCCTCAGCGGAACAGACTTTTAAAAGTCCTGATTTTGTGCACCGTTGCTCCGCCGCTTGCCGGGAGCCGGCCCCTCCCCCCGGGGTCTATCTTCCCGTCGCTTTGGATTCACTTCTCCGCCGGTCCTACCTTTCAGAAAGTGGTTGTTTTTCTGTTTCCAGAATTGCTGTTCTTCTTCTCTTCGATGTGCCGATGGATTTTCAGGTGTTTGCAATCTTTAGATAAGCTATCTAGCTGATCTCCGGCTAGCTGAAGCAGTCTCAGCCTGCTACTTCTCCGCCATCTTGACTCCTCCCCCTTTTATTTAAATTTTTATCTGGGCTGTTAAGTGTGATTCTTAGGTCAAAGGGCAATTTTGACAGAATTTATGAGCAGAATTTGGGGAATCTGTCCTAGTTCACTCCTTTATAGAGTTCCTTTCTCATTGTCCAGTTGCTGAGGTTACCCCTAAATCTGTTCTCTGTTCTTGAAGCCAGAAATAATCTTATTCTCCGCAGTTCAAGGAGCAAGCTGTGCCCATTCATAGAATAAAGACAAAGCATACAGAAACTCCTCATGTCATTTCTGCTTAACAAATGCCATTTCCCCTCTCATGCCTTCATTTATTTACTTTTTATTTCTTTTAGATTTTTAAAAAAATTTTGTCAACATTTATGTTTTCTGTGCGGGGGAGAGTCTGTCTTCCATGAACTTCTTTGCTCTAATAGATACAGAACTCCAGGTACATATTTTAAGTTAAAAATTTACACACACACACATACACACAATTTACCTGTGCATAGGTTTATGTTTTAAAAAATAAAAAACAAACAACAAAACAAAACACTAGCTACATAAATCATAAAACATACATAAGTGACTACCTAACCTATTAGGAATAGAAGGAAATGTGAGAGAGTATCTAGGGATAGAAGCCAGAATTCTTAGAACATACTTTGCTTTGCAAATTTGACTGTGGAGCCATGTATGTATTTCACACAAGTTTAGAAAAAATAAATTTATGAAAAACTTATGAAAAACTCATAAAATTAAAAAATGAATAAAAAATGTGTTGGTACAGTCACATAGTAAAAATTGTAAGTAATTTTAAACATTATTTAATTTCATATCTCTAATTGAATGTACTCAAATAAGAAAGAAAAGATATGTGGAAAAAAAAGTTGACAGTAATCACAGTGTTATGTTTTAATGTTAATATTTTCATTCTCAGACTGTTGTGTGTATACTACAGAATAAAACTAATAATTGTGTGATGTTCTATGTCTCTCATTCTTAGTTGCTCTTTGAGTCAGGTTTAGGTATGGCGGAAATGAGATTCAGATCATTATAGAAAATTATGGTGGGCGCCTGGGTGGCTCAGTGGGTTAAGCCTCTGCCTTTGGCTCAGGTCATGATCTCAGGGTCCTGGGATGGAGTCCCACATTGGGGGGGTTGTCTCTGCACAGCAGGGAGTCTGCTTCTCCCTCTCTCTCTGCCTGCCTCTCTGCCTACTTGTGATCTCTCTCTCTGTTGCATGAAGAAATAAAAAATCTTTTAAAAGAATGATAGTAAAACCTCTTGAGTCCTGAATTTAATTGTAATTATGAACACATGGTATATTTTGTCTTCAAATGTATTACTAGATGTGTCACCTGAAAAGGTCAATTTAGTTTCAGCAAAGAGTTCCTTTGCTAAGGGTGAGATCTCCAAATATAATTTACACTGATAATTTTAGATATCATAATAATTTTAGATAGATATTATAATATAATAGATATTATATATTATATACACTGATAATATAATTATATATATGTATATATATAATTTATATTTAATCCTTGTACACCATTGGTATGAATGTAAACTGTCTTTATGGAAAGTCATTATGGAAAATAGTATGGATATTCCTCAAAAAATAAAAATAGTGAATTATCATATGATCTAGCAATCCCACTTTTGGGTATCCAAAGTAAATAAAATCACTATCTCAAAGAGTTATCTGCACCCTCATGTTCATTGAATCACTATTCACAATGGCCAACATATGGAAACAACCTAAATGTCCATTGACAGGTGAGTGGGTAAAGAAAATACAGACACACATACCCACACACACACAGAAATACTATTCAGAAATACTATACGATTAAAAAAAAAAAAAAAAAAAGGAAATCCTGCTATTTGCAATGACTTGAGTGAACCTGGAGAACAGTATGTTAAGTGAAATAAACCAATCACAGAAAGACAAATACTCATGATCTCATGTATATTTGCAATCTATAACAGTCAAACTCAGAGGAGCAGAGAGTAGATTGGTGGTTGCCAGAGGCTGAGCAGAGGAATGGAAATAACGAGGTATTGATTAAGGGGTATAAAATTTCAGCTACACAAAATGGATAAATTCTGGGGGTATAGCTTATATCAATGTGACTATAGTTAATATACTGTATTGTATATCTGAAATTTGCTGAGAGGGTAGATCTTAAGTGATCTCATCACACACACAAAAAAGGGAACAGTGAGGTAATGGATATGTTTGTTAGTTTATGGCAATTATACTAAAAAGGCCATAAATATATACATTTTTTATTTGTCAATTATACCTCAATAAAATAAAATTAAAAAGTATTCATGGTGCAAAGGGTTCAGAAATTAACATGAAACATTTCCCTGAAGATAGGTGCAACAATTTATATATAAATGATAGCAGTTGCAGTGGACCTAAATACATCAAATATTTTAATGAATTTATATTATTATACTTAACCAAAACACTGATCTTTTCCTACAGGACTATACAGGAATCCAGTCTTTTTTGAAAACAAAGGGAATCAGGTTTATCCTGTCTTTCCTAAAATCTGTAAGACTGGGTAACCAAATAGTTGATATGGTTAAGTTTCTCTTCACTGAAGTATTCAGACTAATAAAATGAAGAAATTGTGAATTACAATAGCATTATTTTGCATCTCCTCAATCCACCATTGCCCCCACCCCCTGCCATCTGTGTTGTATGATACCACTGAAGGAGTTGTGACTAATTGTGGAATTAAGAAGACTCGCCAGAAACAGTGGTTCCCCAAAATGTTTATTTACTTACCTCTAAAGCGTAAGCATCAGGCAGCACACAACAACCAGCAGGTGCATGGGGCAGTTTCATAGTGTATCAGGCCTAGTGTTTAGACTTCTGTATCTCACAGGACACTGTGAATTACAAAATTCAAATTTTGTACAGGAACCTTCTTGTGGCCCATCCTAATCAGAAACAAACAGGAAAGAGAATTCTGGGAACTGTATTTCAGTCTAGTCTCACATGGAAAACACTTTGCAACATGGGGGCTTAAGTGGGTAGGAGAAGAATCAATGAAACAAGATGGGATTGGGAGGGAGACAAACCATAAGTGACTTTTAATCTCACAAAACAAACTGAGGGTTGCTGGGGGGAGGGGGTTTGGGAGAAGGGGGTGGGATTATAGACATTGGGGAGGGTATGTGCTTTGGTGAGTGCTGTGAAGTGTGTAAACCTGGTGATTCACAGACCTGTACCCCTGGGGATAGAGTATTATGCCTCCATCAGAAAGGATGAATACCCAACTTTTGTAGCAACATGGACGGGACTGGAAGAGATTATGCTGAGTGAAATAAGTCAAGCAGAGAGAGTCAACTATCATATGGTTTCACTTATTTGTAGAGCATAACAAATAGCATGGAGGACATGGGGACTTAGAGTGGAGAAGGGAGTTGGGGGAAATTGGAAGGGGAGGTGAACCATGAGAGACTATGGACTCTGAAAAACAATCTGAGGGTTTTGAAGGGACGGGGGGTGGGAGGTTGGGGTACCAGGTGGTGGGTATTATAGAGGGCATGGATTGCATGGAGCACGGGGTGTGGTGCAAAAATAATGAATACTGTTATGCTGGAAATAAAAATAAATTAAAAATAAAATAAAATAAAATAAAATGGTACTTGGTGGATGAGTAGTGAGATTGAAATTTGTAAGGCAGTATCATTAAAGAAGAGATATTAGCTAGTTTATTTGTATGTTTCAGGATTATTTAAGGAGCAAGGCAACAGGATCTTAAAAGATGAGTCAATACTGAATAGAAGCCAGCTCTAGAAAGTAGTAGAAAGGGGTGGAGGCTCAAAAGTGACCCAGCAAGAAAGAGATCAACTTCCTACAGGGCTTGGTAGGGGGAAAATGATGCATAGATTTAGTGGCCTCATCTTTTAAAGCAAAGAAAGGGGATTAGTTCTCACAAGTCTCAGTTTACTAATGTATATGACAGGTTCATAACATTTAAAATAATGTCCCCAACTAAAACAATATGTCTGGAGAAATTTAGGTAGTACACACATCAATTCAATTACTATTATTTTCTTAATGTTTTCCCATTAAGAAATGCATATCCCTCATTAGAGTTGTTGTATTCATTTTCCTTCTTTTATGCTTCTCTTCATTAAGATATTAGACTAATGAGAAGAGATATATTTTGCTGTTGATATGGGATTAATTAACTTTTTATTTCCCACACATAGCATTTAATTATGGAACCACCATTAACTCAGTTTTGAAGATGGGAAATGAGAGATTATTTGGAGTAAGAGATTTGCCAAGGATCACTGGTTAAAAACAAGAGGAATCAATACCACTGACTTCAGAGATTACATTCTCAACTACCACACTACACTACAATTGTGTGAGTTTCATTCATACTAACACTCACGTTCACTAGTGTTCTTCGGAACACAATGAAAAACAAAGGATGAGACTGGTGATTATAGCTATAAATTATTCATATATAAACCATTTGACCTGCCATAAGCTAGGTTCTATGGACACAAAGATGAATAAGACTTGATCCTTCTCTAAAGAAGTACAGAGGAAAAACATCTGTGACCATGACAAATACATCTTGTAGACCTCCAACTAAAGGAAGCATGACAGAGGACCCCAGCTGCTATGCTCTAAAATCCATGCTATGTTCTCCGCAATTCATCCAATCAGCAAGCAGTGTATTCAAAATACTAATATAGGCTCCTCCCAATTTTGGCTTAAAGATTCCTCAGAGACTGGGAATCTTCCTAAAGCCATTTGGAATGATTTTACCCAACTTTCTCTTCCTCTCTCTTCCACTTGGGGTCAGTTTTGCACCTCAGTCTGATTGCTTTCCCAGACTTGATTAGTTCCCACTCTAGTTCCTAGTTTCTCATAAGAACATTTCACCTAATATAATCTTTGTATGTTTAACTGGATCTGGATATCTGTCTCTCAGAGAATTTGGACTAACCTAGGATTCAACTGAAGAAAGACTGGTAGAGGTGGGCTTTTATGAGGGTGTGCCTGTATTTATTAATGTCAAAACTAAATATAAATTAGTTTCATGAAAGTCTTTTTAGGCTAGGTAGAGCTAATACAACTAACAGGACTGGTCTTTGCTTAGGCTTTACCTACGATTCAGAAATCAAAGGTTAACATTGAGCGGAGTTTTTTTGATTTATAAGAATTGTCTGTTAAAGTTCAAATGCTATGAAATTTTTTTTTCTTTTTAAATATGCAATTTTAATGTATTTTATTATTGTTGGTGCTGATGGTTTTGAGGGAAAGAAAATGACTGGAGCTTAAAATCAAGGTGTAAAAAGAGACTGCTAAGGTGAGTAAAGTGTCAGAGCAAGGCATCAGGTTAAGGAGAGAGGAAGTTCCACGAAGTAGAGATTTCCTCCCCCAAAATGGGTACTGTTATAACAATTCTTAGGTATTGATATTAACCAGTTCGTTAATATTTCAAATCTCCTAGTGAAACACATTTTAATGAATTAGGTATGTGTCTTATTCCCAGATTTCTATAGATTAATCAGCTTTTGTATACCCATTTCTCAATTTAAAACTTGGTCTATAATGGGTAACAGCTATTTGTTTTAACATTCTTTCATTCATTCATGCACAAAACAAATATGGTAAAATTTTCTTATAAAAGCCAGGGACTATAGAATTTGAGGTTTCAGCAGTGGATTAAAAAACAAAACAAAAAAAAAAAAAACAAAAACAAACAAACAAACAAAACCCTGACCTACTGAAGCTCACATTCCAATAAGAGGAAATAGTTAAATGAATAACTGAACATGAAATATATTATACTGTGAATGCTATGAAGAAAACTAAAGTAGATTAAGGGCTCAAGAATAAGTGGGAGTGAGGAGAGGTGCTAATCAAAGAGGATTGTAAGGAAAGGCAGAATGAAAATGATGCCATTTGAGTAGAGACCCAAATAAAACCAAAGAAAGAGCCATGCATATATTTGGAGGAAGAGGGTTCCAAGCTGTAGCAAGAGTGATTTTAAAGACACTGTGACAGAAGTAGACTTAGAATGCTTGACTAATAGTAAGGGTGCCAGTGTGGCTGGAGCAGAGTGGAAGTGTGATGAGAAGCAGGAAATAAGATGATACCTATGGCCAGATGCGCAACCAGATGGGGCCTTGCATGCAATCATATTGAAAATAAAAAACACTATTACAAAATGTATTCTGGCAATTATTTGCCAGAAATTTAAGTTAATGTTAGTAAGCTCCTTACCTCTTTAATAAAATGTATCTCTTTCCCAAATTACCATTTTTAAATGAAACATTTCACAAGCTTCCTCTGAGACCTGTCACATTGTTAATAAAGAAGTCTAATCTTTACAACCTGGCACATTCAGTTGGACTGATGCAGTATCTAACAATCTGGTATGATTTAGTCAACAGCAGTGCTCTCCAATAATATGTTACCCTTGGGACAGTCTGATATTTGAACGGTTCCAAATTTACCTATATCTAGTGAATAATTTTAATGTGTTCAATGAGAGTGAGTTGGTTATCAAAACAAACGGTTTCAATTTTTAGGAAAAATGTTATTTAGAAAAAGTGCGTTTGTATAAAGCATTTTAACTTAAAGGTTACTGGCGTCTCATCTAGTAGTTTAGATAATTGCTGATATATTGATATACAAGTAAGAAAGCCTATAAAAATAATTTTAAAATCTCTCTGATTAAAATAGATTTAATGAATTAATACTTTCTAGACTATATGCAGGAGTAATATAAAAAAATCCTTTTTAGTGTTACATTATTCCAAAGAGTTCCATGACCTTAATCCTTGATTTTATCAAAAATATTTAATAGTTCTTTAATAGCACACATGTACAAAGTATCTCCAAAGAAAGCACACTTTAGACAATATTAATTACTTGCCACATTGGAATATGTTATCTGACTGAAAATCAAATAGGCCTTTGTCTCTATTTAGCATGAATAAATATTTTTCAAGTTACTTCTCTAAACAGCTTCTAAATGGTTAACACAATATGTACAACATTGGTATTTCTATCTTATGCAACAATTTTTTTACGAAAATATCAAGTTGTTTAGAGTAATATCCGAAGTCAGACTATTTCACACTTTAAGAGAAGGCTAAGACATCTTGACTGATACTAAGGAAGTTTGTAACCAGGAAAAAATTAGGTTAAGAATCTAGTTACTTGATTTTGCCAGTTTTATAAAACTGTTGATCAAGAAAAGACTATGAAGCAACCAAAGCATTTATTTGGGGTCTTAGGTATTACAATATTCTGGAGACAAAAAATTGACCAAAATTGCAAGTGTGCTCCCAATTGCTGACAGGGAGTTCAGGATTATAGGGACAAAGTCACAAGGTTACATAATTATTTTAAAAGATTTGGGGCGTCTGGGTGGCTCAGTGGGTTAAAGCCTCTGCTTTCGGCTCAGGTCATGATCCCAGGGTCCTGGGATCGAGCCCCGCATCGGGCTCACTGCTCCTCGGAGAGCCTGCTTCCTCCTCTCTCTCTGTCTGCCTCTCTGCCTGCTTGTGATCTCTGTCTGTCAAATAAATAAACAAATATTTAAAAAAATAATAAAATAAAAGATTTATGAATGGTGCTGGAGGAGTTTGAACTGGCTATACAATACACAATTGGATTTTTACCTAACTGATATTACCTTATCTCTAATTCAATCCAAAACAGAAGGATATACTCCAGGAGGTGTCATGGTTGCAACTGACAAGTTATAATCGACAAAAGTCCAAAGCTCATGGGCCCTGCTTTCTCAGTGTCCTTCCAACTCCATTTTGAATGGTACTTTAGAAATGCTAACTTCATGTTGAATCTTCTTTCACAAAAAAATACCTATACCTCCTTAACACCAATCTTAAACCAAACTCTGATGGTTAGACTTCAGCACATGATTGGAGGAAAAGAATTTTCATCAAAGTTGTTTATTTCATATTTATCTTTTCCTTTTACCTTGAGGGCTTTTTTTTTTTTTTTTAAACTTTGTAAGGCACTTTTAGGATACAATTAAGTTTACCAATTTATCTCACATTGCCATAATCTTCTGGTTAATTAGACAGCTTTGGTTTAAAGTAGATGCGTTTACTTCCTTTGATAAAGCATGTAAAACTCTGCCACAAAGCCTCATCAGTATATAATAAAGATCCTAAAAGCTGGCTTTGATAACAGAGAGAAAGAATATGAGTATGCAGCAGGATATGACCATAGGTTTAAATAAAATAAATGAAAGAAAGAGTTTGAAGAATGGTAGATGTTTTGACTGATTTATTTTTATAGCTTGACTTCTGCTGAATATTTTGAGAAATATCAATGACTAACTATCTAGTTAGCTAGTCAACCAAGTATTTCTTTATGTACTTACATATTTTGGTGTTAAAAGGTATTTTTCAGTATGGTAAAGAATACTTTCAAAAGAGGAAGATTAGTGGGGCATTTGGGTGGCTCAGTGGGTTCCATCTCTGCCTTTGGCTCAGGTCATGATCTTCAGGTCCTGGAATTGAGCCCTACATCAGGCTCTCTGCTCAGTGTGGAGCCTGCTTCCCCCCCACCCCCGCCTGCCTCTCTGCTTGCTTGTAATCTCTGTTGGTCAAATAAAAAAATAAAATCTTTAAAAAAAAAAAAGAGGAAATTAGTAATGTTCTAATGCAATCCCTCACCTTGTATTTTTTCTCATTGTGAATCAGGATACTATAGTGTCTTTGGAGTAAACTGGAAGCGTTTGTGTGTGTGTGTGTGCGCATGCACACACACACACACACATAGACAGACAGACATACACACAGAACAAATGGAGAATGTCAGATAAGGAAATTAAATGAAAAACTCATGTTATCTTCTAGGTAGTGATTTTATTTATTTATTTATTTATTTATTTTTATTTTTATTTATTTATTTATTTTTAAAGATTTTATTTATTTATTTGACAGAGAGAGATCACAAATAGGCAGAGAGGCAGGCAGAGAGAGAGAGAGGAGGAAGCAGGCTCCTGCTGAGCAGGGAGCCCGATGCGGGACTCGATCCCAGGACCCTGAGATCATGACCTGAGCCGAAGGCAGCGGCTTAACCCACTGAGCCACCCAGGCGCCCCTATTTATTTATTTTTAAAAGATTTTATTTATTTGACAGAGATCACAAGTAGACAGAGAGGCAGGCAGAGAGAGAGAGAGGAGGAAGCAGGCTCCCTGCTAAGCAGGGAGCCCAATGCTGGACTAGTTCCCAGGATTCTGGGATCATGACCAGAGGGAAAGGCAGAGGCTTTAATCCACTCACCCACCCAGGCACCACTAGGGAGTGATTTTAATGCATTCAGGATAGAGGACCTACGGAGCTAAGAGAGGAGCATTAACATATTTAAGGTTGGGGGTGAAGTAACAAAATTATGATTTATAGAAGGATCAGTGGATAAAGCTAAAAAAACTATTTACCTTCCATAAAGATAATACTTAAATAAAATATCAATTTAATATTCCTCAGACCTAGAAATCTTGTAAAATGTAGGTTTTTCTGTTCCTATTATAGTAAGTAATAAGGACTAAAGAACAGTGATTTAAAATAATAGCCCAAGAATTTCTGCTTTGGTCCAAAATAGAGTAACAGGGGTCATATTTACTCTCTTACCTGAGCTCTAACGATATCAGACATCAGACAGTAGAAGGCAGCAACCCCCAAAAATGAGAAAACAAATAAGTTAATCCTTATGGTGGTCACAGTTTTTTGCCTGAAGAAAGTTTGAATCTGCAGCACAAGAAATAGAAACCAAGGTAGAGCCAGATGGTCTCCCTGTGTTAAGGAGATTGATCTGGAGGTCCAAGGAAGCCAAGTACGCTACAGTTTGCAGGTATGGTATTGGAGAAGAGAGAGCAGCCTATAGAGACAACATCAGAGATAAACAGAAGGTCCTACTTGAGTATTCAGTTGAGGATTTATCAGCATATATGTGTGAGAAAACTCCTTAAAGTCTGGGGAAAGAGCCACATCACAAAACTGAAGAAAAGAATAGCTGAAGTTCACATAGGCCAGACTGGAAAATCTCATAATTGAAAGACATTAGTTAGACCACTAGGAGGGTATTGCCTCAGCAGTGCAGAAAATTAATCTTAGACTAAAGAATGCTCAGATTCTACTTAACTGAAAATAAAAACGAGACCAAAAAGGACCAAAATTTTCCCAAATAACTTAACTACCTCCCAGAACAAAGCCCAGGAATATTTTTAAAGCTACAAAAATATCCAGCACCCAACAAGGTAAATTTTACAACATTGGGAACCCAGTCAAAAATTATCAAGTCTCTAAAAAAAGCAAAAAAATACCACCCATGATGAAAAAAATTAGTTGAATAAAATTTTACCCATAAATGACATAATCAGTAGACAAAAAATTAAAACTTTATTAATTTTTAAGAAGGCAAGTTAAGGATACTAAAGATAGACATGGAAGATAACTAAACATCTAAATAGAACTTCTAGATATGAAAAATTATAGTATCTGAGATAAAAAGTACAATGGATAGAATAAGTAGATTAGACTCTGCAGAAAAAAAAGTTAGTGAGCTTTAAGACAGCAATTGATACCACCCAAAATGAAATACAGAGAGAAAAAACACATACAAAAATAAGCAGACCACCTGTAAACTGTTTAGCCAAATATATGTTAATTCAAGTGGCTTAAAAACAGTGATAGAGTGAATAACTTAAAAGCAGCCAAGGGAAAAATATGAATCAAAGAAAAAAAAATTAAGATGAGACCAAATCCTGGTGGAGCAATATCTTATAAAGTACTGAAAGGAAAAAGTAAATGAAACTGTCAAATTGTCAACCTAGAATTCACTGCCCAGAGAAAATCTTTCAAAAATTAAGGTTAAAGGTTTTTTCAAACGTGCAGAAGTTGAAAGGATTCATCAAGAGCAGGCCTGCATGACAAGAAATGTTAAGAAAAATCCTCTAGCCAGAATAAAAATGATACCAGATGGAAATAAAGATCTACACAAAGGAATGAAAATCATGGGAATCATAATGATATTGATAAATCTATAAAATTTATTTTCTTGTTAAATTTCTTTAAAACAATATCATTATGACTTAAAGCTTTTTGATAAAACACAGCAACTAACGTTTCTAGAAGTAGAAATAAGCTGGTCTTAAAACAGTCAAGAAAGAGTAGCTATCTCTCAAAATCTTTCTCAAGATCCCAACCTCTTTCATCAAACCACCTAAAATTAGAGAGTGGCAAAGTAGAAGGGATGGTATAAATTAAAATGTTATTTCTAGAATCTAAAAATCTCAAGATATAAAAATAGTAGTGGAAATTAAGAAAATTTTATACTACTTTGGCGTTCTCTTTTAACCACAGTTTATGCCAATCTTCTCCACTCTGGAGTCTTGAGACTTTCTGAAGAAATACTGTCCCCACATGTTTGTCTTACTCATTACCTAATATTATGGTTCCTACATTTTTAAGAAGTTGATCTACACTTGCAATGATCCCAAAATAGAGTCTAAGGCTGAAAACATACTTACATTTACTATGATGAATGCCAGAAGCACAACCAAATACCAAAATCCAGTTTATTCAAAACTCAATGGAAAATAGGTCATATTTAATTAATGTGTATGATTTTCCAAAATCAATTAAGACACAGGCAAGATGATGCATAACAATATGCATGTTCTAAGCTGCCATTTCTCTGCCTCATTCCTAGGAACTCCAGCCAGTCCCAATTCCAGTTGTCTCTATGTATTAATATTAGAGTTATTTACAAAAGCAATCCATTGAATGAAAGAAAACATTACGTTAATGAACTATTAGTACAAATATGGTTGTTGGATATAAATCATTATTTTGCCAGACCTTGGCCTAAAGCACCATCTCCTGACATTTTATTTATGTTTCATCATCCAATTGAGAAACAAAGACTCTATGAGAAATTTAATGGAATCATGTTAAAGGCTGTTATCTAAGGCAGCAGTTCCCAAACTTTAAAATGCACACAAATCACCAGAGGATCCTGTTAAAGTGCAGACTCAGATTCAGTGGATATGAGGTGGTACCTGAGATTCTACATTTGCAACTAGCTCCCAAGTGCTATGGTTGTAGCCAGTCCTGAGATGACACTTAAGAGTAGCATGAATCTGGAAGTAAAGTCCCTGAATTTGTTTTTGAGATCTTGAAAGTAGTTTGGTTGATGTAGGAAACCAAACTAGAGTTATCCAATTCTTCGTTGTATGAAATGTCTCAGTACAAAGAAACACACGCAAAGGCGCGCGCGCACGCGCACACACACACACACACACACACACACACACACACCCCTTAACTGCTTCAGTGTCTAAAGCTAAACAGCTATAGAGTAATGTGCTTAAGAGCAATGAGATTATTCATACAACTTTTAAAAAATACTTTTTTTATAATTTTAAGTTTACAGCAAAACTGAAAGAGAAATTTTAATATACCACCTTGCCCCCACACATGCACAGCCTCCCGCATTACCAATATCCTCTACCAGAGTCATGTGTTTCTTACAATTTATAAACCTACATCAACATTATATTCACCCTAAAGCCATAGTTTAGATTCACTCCTAGTGTTGTACATTCTACGTTTGGATAAATGTACAATGATATATATCCACCACTATAGTAACATGCAGAACATACCACTGCCCTAAAAATCCTCTGTGCACCATCTATTCATCCCCTTCCCACCCATCCCCTGATAACCACTTATCTTTTTAATGTCTCCATAATTGTGCTTTCTCCAGAATGCCACACAATTGGAATCTTATAATATTGTAGCCCTGTCAGATTAGCTTCTTCCACTTAGTAACATATATTTATGACTTTTAACTTTTACTTCCACCTCCTGAAAAATGCTGATTACATGATAAAATCAACTTTTATTGATTCACTATAGATTAGAAACATATAAAAAGGAGATTTCAGAGATGTTGTATGAATTGGCAAGAATCATTTCCCAGCAATCAACTGTACCTGTTAAATTTTAATAGTACTTAGTATTGTCTCTAACTGGCAGAATCTATATTCTTGGCAAAGATAAATAGCCCTGAACTTTATTGCTTTAATGTATGACAGATATTCCTTCAAATTTTAACTATCAAAAGTAATATGAAATAAATATATGATCACCAAATTTAGAGAACTTATATACCGTATGTGGCATTTTCTAAGATATTGTCTCTTATGTTAGTGCTCTCTGTTTGCATTGTAAATACATAGCCTAGAAACTCCATTCCTAGGGCAATTGTAAAGGATAGTAGTCAAAAGAGTCCAAAGAGCAACATCTCCAGTCTGACCATCTTACATAAAACAGATACTATATCTAGAAAACAATAAATTGACACATGTATTAAAATATACTCAGGATTTATTTTAATTATATATGGTAAGTAACAAACATAGAGACAACTGCCTTTGAAAGAAGAGTTTATATTTACAGTCCTCAAGAGAAAAGGGCATGTCACACAAGTCAGTGCTATAAAGGGAAATACCAGGGCCTGTCAAGAAGCAAAAGGAGTAAAGGAGAAAGTACAGTCCAGAGCCTTTATTGTGGTTTCTGCAGGAAAGAATGGGTTAGGTGGGTAGGCATGTCTGAACAAGTTTAGAACTGGGTACATTGAATGCTTTCAGGAGAAGAGAGCAATAGGAGTGGTCTCAAGTTTTCCAATATCTTGCCCTGGAGTAATTTAGGGCATGGGAAATACTGGTTTAGTATGAGAGTAATATAAAGGAGGTGGTTGGTTATATGAACTACATATTTGTAAGTAATACTAACAGGCAAATTACTCACTATCTGTAGGAATTAACTAACCATGGGAACCATAGTCTCTTAGGCTAGCCAACAAGGACCCTAAGAAATCAAAGCATCATGAATTACAAGGGAAAAACAAACAAACAAACAAACAAACAAAAAACTTGCCTAAGCTCAGCCAGCTTTCCTTGAATACTAATAAAACTTATTATGACCTCAGAAATTATCTTTAGCCACAGATGGATTTTGCAGCTGTCAATGCCAAAACAAACCTTCCCTGAATTAAGTTTTATTACTTTATATCCTTGGCAAATAATCATTTTCACTGATAAAATAAAATCAGAATCCCTACTTTGTTCCCATGCCCTTTTCCCCATGTCTCTAAGGAAAAACAGTAAATCACACTTTTCAGTCATGTGACTCCTAGAATAAACTTAATTTTAAAGACAGAAAAGAGAAAGAAAAAATCAAACTTTTTGTTCCATCCTAAGAAGAAAATGTTTTCATATAAAACAAGACTTTTTGAGCACATATATTTATAATTATCCTATTCTTTGTAGTACTTTGTATATAATATGATATTCAAGAATAAAAGAATAGGAATCAATTAATTAGGAGAAAATATTTATTTTAATTTACAATAAAACACGAGGGGGGGAAAGGCTGAATGGATGTTATCAAAATGAATCAATTTTACTTTTTTTAAAGATTTTATTTATTTGACAGAGACAGAGAGAAAAAGCACAAGCAGGGGAGCAGCAGGCAGAGGGGAGGGAAAAGCAGGTTCCCCACAGAGCAGGGAGCCCGACATTGGGCTTGATCCCAGGACCCTGGGATCATGACCTGAGTTGAAGGCAAATACTTAACTGACTGAACCACCCAGATGACTATGAATCAATTTTAATTACCTGGAATGAAATGGACATTTTATGATAAAATCTTGTTTTACGTAAATGTTTATGCTTATAATTATATATGATGATCATGGTTATATTATCTGGAAATGTTGTTTTATTCATTTCACAAAACTTGCTTCTCAGTGTAATGTCATTTTAGTATAGTGAGAGGAGATACATTAGTTATTTTATTTGTCCAACATCATTACTGTACTTATCTTGCTATAGGGAAAAACAATATAATAGAGTATATGTCCACCATTAATTTTTATGACTTTAAAAACTACCTCCAGAGAAGACTACCAGTAGGTAGTATTATGAAGATGAAAATTTTCTGGAAAAAATGAGGAAAAAATGGACTATAACATCTAGTGGCCATGTTTATAAACTATTAAAACCACCCAAACACTAGTTATTATTAGCAGAATTAGATCTTAAAGATGAATGGAAGATCTACACATTTTCACTATTAAAAAAATCTATGTAGGGAGGCCTGGGTGACTCAGTGTTTTAAGTGTCCGACTCCTGATTTCAGCTCAGGTCATGATCTCAGGGTCCTAGGATCAAGCCCCATGTTAGGCTCCCCACAGGGGAGTTTGCTTGACTTTGTCTCCTCCTGCCCTTCCCCCTGCTTCCTCTGTCTCTTTCTTTCAAATAAATAAATCTTTAAAAAAAAAAAAAAAAACTATGTAAACTGGAGTACCTGGCTGGCTCAGTCAGTAGAGCCTGTGACTCTTCACCTTGCGGTTATGAGTTCAAGCCTCACGTTGGGTGTAGAGATTACTTATAAATAAAAATCTTTTTAAAATCTACATAATAGCATGACTGGTACATTTATTCAATAACAAATGTAGCAGTTAAGTTACATGTATTCAACGAAGTCTTTTAAAACTTAATTAGTAGCAAATCTTACCAAATCCTCTTCTTCATTATTTGGGGTATATTTTCCATAATTCCTCAGGACTAGGGAAGACTAACCTCTAAGGATGAAGAAACTCCGTTCTGTTTCCTCACAGATATTCTTTAAAAATTACACTACTTTCATCCATATTATTGTGAGAGTCTTGTAAGAAATTGTTTTATAGTTCCCAAGCAGATTTTAAGTTCATTATTTAAAATGCTGTGTTTCTGGTATACATGTATCACACACTGGGATGCGTACTCTTCTTGCTGGAGGGTATGTATGCATATATATGCATACATATGAGTGTCTGGAGAAGGCAATATTTTATGGGAGTCTCAACAAATTGAAAACTACAGTGAAAAGCACAATTAATTTTCCTGATCATTAACAAGTAAAAACCTTGATATTTTTTCATAGCATTATCTTAAATTAATTCAATTCTATGTGACATGCTTTCATTGTAGCCTTCATGTTGCTCTTCCTCATGCTGACACTGACCTGATCCTTGAGTGGTCACTAATACTGCTCTGCCAGGAATGAGACATTATTCTGTTTTCATCTCTTCATGAGTATACTCCTCATACTGAGACCTCAAGTGGTGACCTGTATTACAAGACATGTTTTTAGACTTGCACGTCTGACAGTCCTTACCCTTACAGTTTCTTCCCCACTGGTGAAATAAAGGCAAGTTTATCCAAGAGTTGAATTAGTGTTACCTAAAAGGAAATTTCAATATTGAAATGAAAGTTTGTAATTTACATAGGTTACTGAATAAAGCATTTATTGGTTCCAAATTACTGTACCTGTTTACCCATGTAAACTGAAACATATTTACCTATTTATATGTATTTTCTCAGATGTATGTGTTAGCAAACAGTGTGAGATGATGAGTGGAGGGCTCAATTCACTGGCAACCTGTTGATCTTATTTTAGAATTCTTCTTAGAGATAAGAAAAAATCCATTATTAGGTGATATTGGGTCTCAAAATTATACCATCATTCACCACTGTTTCCTCAAGTTATTACGAATTCACTGTCCTTTCTTTTCACACATCTTAAAAATGTTTCACATAATATCCAAAATCATATTATAAATCTGGTAATGAGTCTCCAAGATCTGTCATTGTTGGCATGTTGTGTATAAGAATATTCTGATAGTGATTAATTCACCACATAGATATGTCAATAGTTCCCCATGACAAAATGAAACTGATTAGACAATTCCTTTTTTTTTTTTCCACTGTTACAATGGGAAAATTCAACCGTCTAAAACTAGACATTATATATTGTTAACACTTCCAACATCTTTTTAGAGGAACTTTATTAAAGACAAGGTAGTAGAAAGTAAAAAAGTTTTTTTGTTGTTTCTTTGTTTTTTTAATATTTTATTTATTTATTTGACACAGAGAGAGAGATCACAAGTAGGCAGAGAGGCAGGCAGAGAGAAAGGGGGAAGCAGGCTCTCTGCTGAGCAGAGAGCCGAATGTGGGGCTCGATCCCAGGACCCTGAGATCATGACCTGAGCTGAGGACAGAGGCTTTAACCCACTGAGCCACCCAGGTGCCCCTAGAAAGTAAAAAAGTTTTATGGTGTCCAGGACACCATAGTGAAGTACTGAAAAGCTTTTTTTTTTTTTTCCAGTTCAATATTAGAAGCAACAACAATGTATAAAATGTGACTCAGAATGAAATTATTAGGTAACCTAGATAAAAGCATTCTGGTACCATTTGGTAGATGGTTCTAGGCCACTTTACATAGTGCCACAAATAACCACACCAGCAGGCAAATATACCCTGGTTAGGACAAATCCAGATTACCAGAGGGAATAAGAGAGTGAGAGAGAGGGAGAGAGAGAGAGAGGTGGCCAGATCTTGCTAAAACAGATCTCCCATACAGAATGAATATGGAGAGGGCTGTTTCACTATAGATGATTCAGGCTGTAACCATTTTTGAAATTTCAAGAATTTAAGACAGTACTATGGTTATCTGTACTGGTGCATTATAGGGGAATTTTAGAAACCTGTGAATTTGATTCTGGGACATCAAAATTTTTCCTAATGGGTGGCTGTGCTCTTAAGGTTCTCCTATTATCAACATCATTCTATGTGAAGTCCATAGAGCACTGTCTGTCTACAAACTGGTCCTAATCTATAATGATTTAAATACAAAAATGAAGGTAAGCATTTTAACAGGTGTCTACAAACTAAAGCCCATAGATCATAGCCTGTTTTAAATAAAATGCTACTGGAATGTGGCCAGACTCACTCATTTACATGTTGCCTTTGTTTACTCTGGAGCGACAATGGCAGAGGCAGAGTTAGTTGTGACAGAGACGGTAAGGCCCAAAAGCCTAAAATATTTATTATCCAGCCCTTTATAGAGTTTTTCAAATCACCATCCTACTCCATGTTTAGAAATATTAATAGCAAGTTGGCATGGTCTTGACATCAAAGCATACCATCATTTTTCCAGGGTTTTTTTTTGTTATGTTTTTGGGGCTTTTTGTTTGTTTACAGATATACTGGTCCACAATAGGTTGGCAAAGGAAAAGAGAAAAAGACTTTTAACACAGTTTAAGAAATGCTGTCCTGGATGAGATCCATATCATGTCAAGGTAAATCTGTTCATGAAAATCACTTTATTTGAACCCAATATGTGGAATATCAATGGGCCGGCATTTAATGAAACTCAAGGGAGAAGTTAAGATTGTTTTCTGACTAGACTTGGACTTTTCAATTCTTCTTCTGTCTTAAGTTTGTTATCATTTGCTATTGTAAAAACTGGTATTTTTCACATCAAAATAATGCTGTTTTAGTGGATTTTCTAAGTTATATATTGGGTTTGATTAAGGCTCTGGACCTTACAAGGTGTCATTACAATACAAATTTTACAGAAGCTACATACAAATGTTACTCGTGAATTTAAACCTCCTAAACATGAATGAAATCACCAAAGATCAAATGGAAATTCCTTTAGCCTAACATCAGTTTAGTTTATTGCTTATTATTAATAATTTATCAACAAACCTGCTTATCTATAAAATAAAATCTGGATAAATTTTCAGCAGAAAGTTGATGATTTCCTCTAACTTTAAGGAGACATAACACTAGCAAATATTCATAAGACAACATAAAACATTCTGCTTTATCACCTGACTGGCAAACTGTAGGGAATTTAGTTATCTTGATAATCTGGTACCAGAATCATGGCTTGGCAAATTAACAATACTTAAGGCTACCCAGAGGACAAAGATTTTCTAATTCGTAATTCCAAGATTGATAATGAGACTCAGTTCACCCACCATAGATTGTTGGGAGACTTGGAATTGACTTGGGGAGTGGTCTAGGCTCCTGATTTCGCTCTCAAATTCCTCTGAAGACATGCATGCAAATTCAAATCACTGACTACCTAATCAGTGGTCTATCCAAAAGATGATGAGTATCCCAGGTCCTTGCTGAGAATGAATCACTATTAACCTACTTGCAAATAATCAAGAATATTAATTTAGATGTAATTATGATTTGGGGAAATGTGACCTAATGACATTCTCCTACACATTACAAATTACCTTCTTTATTGGGTCAACTTCCTTTCCGGTGAAATAATATAAATAGTTCAATTAGAAGAAATTTAATTTAGAAAGTATTATCAGTTTTAAGTATCATTTTAAACAAGTCAGACAAGCTAAGGCCGAAAGGATCTGCTCTGTGAAAGAAATAAAGATAGATCTTTAAGAAACAGGAAATCTTACTAATGAGAATTTAAAAATCTTTAAAATTCCACATAATTAGTTGAATAAGCTACTATTAAGAATGATACTAGTTGAAACATGTAGCTATTTATAGTGATATTTAAATATAATCATAGCTCTACAAAGATGATTCTAACCAACCGACAATTATGTCACCATGAAGTAGATAATGGACCTTCCTACCAAACTTGAAAAAATACATTTCCAACAAATGGGGCAAATATTTCTGCCAGTAGTGCTATAGATGGAAAATAAAAGGATATATCAGTTATAATTTTGAAGATCTATTTTTAAAAGTTTATGTAGAAGTAGAGCTATATCAAACTAATTTAAGTCACTTATATTTAGAAATGAAGCAATCTCAATGCACTACTTGCATTTGACATAAGATTTTTACAATTTATCTTCTTACCAGAATTAAGGCACATGATCAAAATAACTAGAAATAAAAAAATCTAAAATGGTTGATTTCTGTGAATGGACTTGTGATTTCAGGAATACATAGTTGTAAAACAAACACTCATAATTTAACTTTCAAAAACCTAAGAAGGTGGCAAAAATATGATTTAGTTTTGAGGATGTTGCCAATTTATAAACTTATGAGTTGAGACATTTAGACCTCTAGAGAATGCAAACTTTTAAAAAACATGTTAGCAACAACAAATACTACTTTTCTCTATCAGCAAATCACAAACATTTTCCATATCAAAGATTTCACTGAAATTTAAGAAAGGAGAGGAGCCTTTGTACAGATAAAATGAATACACATATATCCATGTACATATAGTTTTGCATTGAATTTTAGAGCATGCCTGGACCACATAAGAACTATAATTTAAGGACACCTCTTCCTCAATAGGTGACAATTTTTCTCTTAAAAATGACTTGCAAATGGAAAATGATTGACTGGGATGAACACTGGTACCTGAACAAGGCAAGATAAATTATTGCCCCCTCCCAGAGTATTTCAAATTCATGATATAAGCCTGTGGTATGCAGCCTTACTACATAATACTACATTTCATCTATATTTTATAAATCACATTCTTTTTGATAGACATGTTTATTCAATACAAATTTTGTGATTATTTGTTAATTTATTAAGAGCCTACTATTTATTAGGTACTATTCTAGACTCTAGCAATAGAGAAGATTTTTTTTTTAAGATTTTTATTATTTATTTGACAGAGAGAGATCACAAGTAGGCATAGAGAGAGAGAGGAGGAAGCAGGCTCTCTGCTGAGTAGAGAGCCCGATGCGGGACTTGATCCCAGGACCCTGAGATCATGACCTGAGCCGAAGGCAGTGGCTTAACCCACTGAGCCACCCAGGCACCCAAGAGAAGATTTTTAAAATAAGGAGAAGTAGGACTCATCCACAATGGGCAGAGCATTGTTGTCAGTGGGAATTAGAGGTGTGAAGACCCTAGGTGTAAACAAATTAAATGCTTGTGGAACAGAAAGAAAGTCAGAGCTGTATGGCTGAAAATGGAATGATCAATGTGTGAAAAGGCAAAAGTAAGTGAACAAGTGAACAAGACAGGCCCAGTTTGCATAGGACCTTATCATCCAAGAAAAGAAAACTGAATTATAACAAGATATAATGAAAACAAAAACAAAAACCCTGTAAGATTTTAGAGCAGAGGAATGGATGTCATCTCTTTAATGTTTTAAAATAGAACACCTCCTCTATGAATAATGAGCTGCAAATGAGAAGCAGAGGAAGTAAGAGCCTAAACTCTTAATCCAGATGAACAAAACTGCTGTCATGGGTTAAGTGTGGTAGCAGTGGAAATGCAGAACTGGACAGATAAAGGATATAATTTGGAGATGGAATCAGGGTTACCAACTACCCTGATCTGCCCAAGACTGAGGAGTTTGCTGCGATGTAGGATGTTCAGTATTAAAACTAGGAGAGACATGGACAAAGCAACAGAATTTGATCAATCTACAAAGCACAGAAGAGTCTTGCTAATGCATTATATGAGGAGATGAATGGTAAAGAGGAGTAAAAATGGATCCAGACACCATGGTATTAGTTTATAGGACTGTTGCCACTACCTAAAGCAGTAAGGACTGAAGAAACAGGAATGGAGATTAAGGGGGATCAGATTTCAACAGGAGCCAAATTGAATTTCAGATTCTTATTAGACAACTAAATAAAGAAGTACATGAAGCATTTAGACTCATGACTATGAAACACAGTAAAGAAATCTGGGCTGCAGATGCAAATCATTGTCCTATGGATAAAACCACAGGATATGAGTATTCTAAGAATCATATTATCAAGATAACACTGAAAAATTACTTAAAGACTAAAAGAACATAAATAATGGAGATTACAGATACAAGTAGTCTGTTAGGAATTTTGCTCTGAAGAAAAAAAAAATTAAAAGAAGGAAAAATCTAGAAAAAATATGGGGACGAGGGAGGGCTCTTATTAGTAAGAATTATATTAAGGGCATGTTATGATAATGGAATCCAGTAAGTAGAAAAAAACAATGAAACACAGAAAGGGAAGTTAACTATGGCATCAAAGTATTGGGCAGAAGTAGATTTCTGAGGAGAGGAAAGATTATGGATGAGTTTGGGCAGTGGCAGAGTGAATTAATCATGGAATAGAACCGAACTACCTGAAAGTGCTGAGTGTACATTGATGTTTGTAAACATAAATTTAAAATGGCACCCCCACCCATCATCATGGTTTTACATTTTCCTCCAGTAGCAGCTTTCTGAAATTTAGGTATGGGAATACATGAATTGGTTGGCATGGAAGTCACTGAATGATAGGATGAGTGACTAAAAATTTATACTGTTACCTAGATCACCTATATGTAGTCTATAATCACCAAGTATGATTACAGGAATCCTGGTAGAGGGAGAGAGGTAATCCAGATTATCCAATATTTTTTTTTTAAATAAGGAGAATTAGTAGATATATGTAATGAGAACGGATAGGAGATAGTGGGTGGAAATATTCTGGTGGAAATATTCAAAAAATATCTATTTGTATGTTTGTCTATTTGTAGAAGAGATAATGGCCTAGACTTGGCAGTAAGGAACACAAAGAACTATCTTATGCTACCTTTGCTCTCACTGATTTGAGAAACATGAGAAGAAAACAATCTCTACCAAATACAGTAGTATGCTCAGGAAAAGCTTGATTTCAAGTGAAACTAAGATAATGAGTTCCAGAAGACAAGAATGTGAAGTACTATGAAGGGCAAGAATTTATCCAATTAGAAATTATGCAGAGCCATAGGGGAATGAATAAATGTGAGCATGTACTTCAGAGGCTTGGATTTACGTGATAACCATAACAAGGATAATGATACGGTTATTTAAAAAGAGCCAGAAAAATAATTCTAGTTATAGCCTCAATCTTGAGACTGGTTCAATACTCAGTGGAAGCTGCTTTAGGACTTCCCTGGATGATGCCAGGTCCAAGAGCAATCAGAACACTCACACTCCCACCTCAGCCCTGGCTTGAATTGTGCCAATGTCCAAAACACAGAGATATATTGGACACGACTTCAATTTTGCTTTCTCAACCCAGATTTAATTAAGGTGTCTTAATTTTTTATAATGTATTTTATTCCATACTATTTTTATTAATTTCAAGTTTTATTATATTTTAATTGATAACCAGTTTATTTACTACTTAGCTGAACTATCTAGAACTGGTTGAGATATTTTTTTTTTTTATTTCCAGCATAACAGTATTCATTATTTTTGCACCACACCCCGTGCTCCGTGCAATCCGTGCCCTCTATAATACCCACCACCTGGTACCCCAACCTCCCACCCCCCGTCCCTTCAAAACCCTCAGATTGTTTTTCAGAGTGCATAGTCTCTCATGGTTCACCTCCCCTTCCAATTTCCCCCAACTCCCTTCTCCACTCTAAGTACCCATGTCCCCCATGCTATTTGTTATGCTCCACAAATAAGTGAAACCATATGATAATTGACTCTCTCTGCTTGACTTATTTCACTCAGCATAATCTCTTCCAGTCCCGTCCATGTTGCTACAAAAGTTGGGTATTCATCCTTTCTGATGGAGGCATAATACTCTATCCCCAGGGGTACAGTTCTGTGAATCACCAGGTTTACACACTTCACAGCACTCACCAAAGCACATACCCTCCCCAATGTCCATAATCCCACCCCCTTCTCCCAAACCCCCTCCCCCCAGCAACCCTCAGTTTGTTTTGTGAGATTAAAAGTCACTTATGGTTTGTCTCCCTCCCAATCCCATCTTGTTTCATTTATTCTTCTCCTACCCACTTAAGCCCCCATGTTGCATCACCACTTCCTCATATCAGGGAGATCATATGATAGTTGTCTTTCTCTGCTTGACTTATTTCACTAAGCATGATACGCTCTAGTTCCATCCATGTTGTCGCAAATGGCAAGATTTCATTTCTTTTGATGGCTGCATAGTATTCCATTGTGTATATATACCACATCTTCTTGATCCATTCATCTGTTGATGGACATCTAGGTTCTTTCCATAGTTTGGCTATTGTGGACATTGCTGCTATAAACATTCGGGTGCATGCGCCCCTTTGGATCACTACGTTTGTATCCTTAGGGTAAATACCCAATAGTGCAATTGCTGGGTCATAGGGCAGTTCTATTTTCAACATTTTGAGGAACCTCCATGCTGTTTTCCAGAGTGGCTGCACCAACTTGCATTCCCACCAACAGTGTAGGAGGGTTCCCCTTTCTCCGCATCCTCGCCAGCATCTGTCATTTCCTGACTTGTTGATTTTAGCCATTCTGACTGGTGTGAGGTGATATCTCATTGTGGTTTTGATTTGTATTTCCCTGATGCCGAGTGATATGGAGCACTTTTTCATGTGTTTGTTGGCCATCTGGATGTCTTCTTTGCAGAAATGTCTGTTCATGTCCTCTGCCCATTTCTTGGTTGGATTATTTGTTCTTTGGGTGTTGAGTTTGCTAAGTTCTTTATAGATTCTGGACACTAGTCCTTTATCTGATATGTCATTTGCAAATATCTTCTCCCATTCTGTCAGTTGTCTTTTGATTTTGTTAACTGTTTCCTTTGCTGTGCAAAAGCTTTTGATCTTGATGAAATCCCAATAGTTCATTTTTGCCCTTGCTTCCCTTGCCTTTTGCGTTGTTCCTAAGAAGATGTTGCTGCGGCAGAGGTCAAAGAGGTTGCTGCCTGTGTTCTCCTCAAGGATTTTGATGGATTCCTTTCGCACATTGAGGTCCTTCATCCATTTTGAGTCTATTTTTGTGTGTGGTGTAAGGAAATGGTCCAATTTCATTTTTCTGCATGTGGCTGTCCAATTTTCCCAGCACCATTTATTGAAGAGGCTGTCTTTTTGCCATTGGACATTCTTTCCTGCTTTGTCGAAGATTAGTTGACCATAGAGTTGAGGGTCTATTTCTGGGCTCTCTATTCTGTTCCATTGATCTATGTGTCTGTTTTTGTGCCAGTACCATGCTGTCTTGATGACGACAGCTTTGTAATAGAGCTTGAAGTCCGGAATTGTGATGCCACCAACGTTGGCTTTCTTTTTCAATATCCCTTTGGCTATTCGAGGTCTTTTCTGGTTCCATATAAATTTTAGCATTATTTGTTCCATTTCTTTGAAAAAGATGGATGGTACTTTGATAGGAATTGCATTAAATGTGTAGATTGCTTTAGGTAGCATAGACATTTTCACAATATTTATTCTTCCAATCCAGGAGCATGGAACATTTTTCCATTTCTTTGTGTCTTCCTCAATTTCTTTCATGAGTACTTTATAGTTTTCTGAGTATAGATTCTGTGTCTCTTTGGTTAGGTTTATTCCTAGGTATCTTATGGTTTTGGGTGCAATTGTAAATGGGATGGACTCCTTAATTTCTCTTTCTTCTGTCTTGCTCTTGGTGTAGAGAAATGCAACTGATTTCTGTGCATTGATTTTATATCCTGACACTTTACTGAATTCCTGTATAAGTTCTAGCAGTTTTGGAGTGGAGTCTTTTGGGTTTTCCACATATAGTATCATATCATCTGCGAAGAGTGATAATTTGACTTCTTCTTTGCCGATTTGGATGCCTTTAATTTCCTTTTGTTGTCTGATTGCTGAGGCTAGGACCTCTAGTACTATGTTGAATAGCAGTGGTGATAATGGACATCCCTGCCGTGTTCCTGACCTTAGCGGAAAAGCTTTCAGTTTTTCTCCATTGAGAATGATATTTGCGGTGGGTTTTTCATAGATGGCTTTGATGATATTGAGGTATGTGCCCTCTATCCCTACACTTTGAAGAGTTTTGATCAGGAAGGGATGCTGTACTTTGTCAAATGCTTTTTCAGCATCTATTGAGAGTATCATATGGTTCTTGTTCTTTCTTTTATTGATGTGTTGTATCACATTGACTGATTTGCGGATGTTGAACCAACCTTGCAGCCCTGGAATAAATCCCACTTGGTCGTGGTGAATAATCTTTTTAATGTACTGTTGAATCCTATTGGCTAGTATTTTGTTGAGTATTTTCGCATCTGTGTTCATCAAGGATATCGGTCTATAGCTCTCTTTTTTGGTGGGACCCTGTCTGGTTTTGGGATCAAGGTGATGCTGGCCTCATAAAATGAGTTTGGAAGTTTTCCTTCCATTTCTATTTTTTGGAACAGTTTCAGGAGAATAGGAATTAGTTCTTCTTTAAATGTTTGGTAGAATTCCCCCGGGAAGCCGTCTGGCCCTGGGCTTTTGTTTGTTTGGAGATTTTTAATGACTGTTTCAATCTCCTTACTGGTTATGGGTCTGTTCAGGCTTTCTATTTCTTCCTGGTTGAGTTGTGGTAGTTTATATGTTTCTAGGAATGCATCCATTTCTTCCAGATTGTCAAATCTATTGGCGTAGAGTTGCTCATAGTATGTTCTTATAATAGTTTGTATTTCTTTGGTGTTAGTTGTGATCTCTCCTCTTTCATTCATGATTTTATTTATTTGGGTCCTTTCTCTTTTCTTTTTGATAAGTCGGGCCAGGGGTTTATCAATTTTATTAATTCTTTCAAAGAACCAGCTCCTAGTTTCGTTGATTTGTTCTATTGTTTTTTTGGTTTCTATTTCATTGATTTCTGCTCTGATCTTTATGATTTCTCTTCTCCTGCTGGGCTTAGGGTTTCTTTCTTGTTCTTTCTCCAGCTCCTTTAGGTGTAGGGTTAGGTTGTGTACCTGAGACCTTTCTTGTTTCTTGAGAAAGGCTTGTACCGCTATATATTTTCCTCTCAGGACTGCCTTTGTTGTGTCCCACAGATTTTGAACCGTTGTATTTTCATTATCATTTGTTTCCATGATTTTTTTCAATTCTTCTTTAATTTCCCGGTTGACCCATTCATTCTTTAGAAGGATGCTGTTTAGTCTCCATGTATTTGGGTTCTTTCCAAACTTCCTTTTGTGGTTGAGTTCTAGCTTTAGAGCATTGTGGTCTGAAAATATGCAGGGAATGATCCCAATCTTTTGATACCGGTTGAGTCCTGATTTAGGACCGAGGATGTGATCTATTCTGGAGAATGTTCCATGTGCACTAGAGAAGAATGTGTATTCTGTTGCTTTGGGATGAAATATTCTGAATATATCTGTGATGTCCATCTGGTCCAGTGTGTCGTTTAAGGCCTTTATTTCCTTGCTGATCTTTTGCTTGGATGATCTGTCCATTTCAGTGAGGGGAGTGTTAAAGTCCCCTACTATTATTGTATTATTGTTGATGTGTTTCTTTGATTTTGTTATTAATTGGTTTATATAGTTGGCTGCTCCCATGTTGGGGGCATAGATATTTAAAATTGTTAAATCTTCTTGTTGGACAGACCCTTTGAGTATGATATAGTGTCCTTCCTCATCTCTTATTATAGTCTTTGGCTTAAAATCTAATTGATCTGATATAAGGATTGCCACTCCTGCTTTCTTCTGATGTCCATTAGCATGGTAAATTCTTTTCCACCCCCTCACTTTAAATCTGGAGGTGTCTTCGGGCTTAAAATGAGTTTCTTGGAGGCAACATATAGATGGGTTTTGTTTTTTTATCCATTCTGATACCCTGTGTCTTTTGACAGGGGCATTTAGCCCATTAACATTCAGGGTAACTATTGAGAGATATGAATTTAGTGCCATTGTATTGCCTGTAAAGTGACTGTTACTGTATATGGTCTCTGTTCCTTTCTGATCTACCACTTGTAGGCTCTCTCTTTGCTTAGAGGACCCCTTTCAATATTTCCTGTAGAGCTGGTTTGGTATTTGCAAATTCTTTCAGTTTTTGTTTGTCCTGGAAGCTTTTAATCTCTCCTTCTATTTTCAATGATAGCCTAGCTGGATATAGTATTCTTGGCTGCATGTTTTTCTCGTTTAGTGCTCTGAAAATATCATGCCAGCTCTTTCTGGCCTGCCAGGTCTCTGTGGATAAGTCAGCTGCCAATCTAATATTTTTACCATTGTATGTTACAGACTTCTTTTCCCGGGCTGCTTTCAGGATTTTCTCTTTGTCACTGAGACTTGTAAATTTTACTATTAGGTGACGGGGTGTGGGCCTATTCTTATTGATTTTGAGGGGCGTTCTCTGAACCTCCTGAATTTTGATGCTCGTTCCCTTTGCCATATTGGGGAAATTCTCCCCAATAATTCTCTCCAGTATACCTTCTGCTCCCCTCTCTCTTTCTTCTTCTTCTGGAATCCCAATTATTCTAATGTTGTTTCGTCTTATGGTGTCACTTATCTCTCGAATTCTCCCCTCGTGGTCCAGTAGCTGTTTGTCCCTCTTTTGCTCAGCTTCTTTATTCTCTGTCATTTGGTCTTCTATATCACTAATTCTTTCTTCTGCCTCATTTATCCTAGCAGTGAGAGCCTCCATTTTTGATTGCACCTCATTAATAGCTTTTTTGATTTCAACTTGGTTAGATTTTAGTTCTTTTATTTCTCCAGAAAGGGCTTTTATATTTCTCGAGAGGGTTTCTCTAATATCTTCCATGCCTTTTTCGAGCCCGGCTAGAACCTTGAGAATTGTCATTCTGAACTCTAGATCTGACATATTACCAATGTCTGTATTGATTAGGTCCCTAGCCTTCGGTACTGCCTCTTGTTCTTTTTTTTGTGTTGAATTTTTCCGTCTTGTCATTTTGTCCAGATAAGAGTATATGAAGGGGCATTAAAGTACTAAAAGGGTGGCAACAACCCCAGGAAAAAATGCTTTAACCAAATTAAAAGAGATCCAAAATCATGAGGGGGGAGAAAGGGGATAAAAGGAGGTTCAAAAAGGAAAAAAGAAAAAAAAAAAAAAAAGAATTAAAAAAAAAAGGAAAACACCTAAGAAAAATGTAAAAAAGAAAAAATATATATATTAGATAAACTAGTAAGAAATCGTTAATAAAGAAAAAGGTAACAGTTAAAAAAAAAAAATTTACCCGAAGGCGAGGGAAAAAAAAAAAACAAAAGACAAAAAACAAAAATGAAAAAGAAAAAAATTAAATTAACTGCAAGACTAAAAAAAAAATCACAGGGAAAAAGCCATGAGTTCCTTGCTTGGCTTTCTCCTCCTCTGGAATTCTGCTGCTCTCCTTGGTATTGAAACCGCACTCCTTGGTAGGTGAACTTGGTCTCGGCTGGATTTCTTGTTGATCTTCTGGGGGAGGGGCCTGTTGTAGTGATTCTCAAGTGTCTCTGCCCCAGGCGGAATTACACCGCCCTTACCCGGGGCCGGGGTGAGTAATCCGCTCGGGTTTGCTTTCAGGAGCTTTTGTTCCCTGAGCGCTTTCCGTAGAGTTCCGGAGGATGGGAATACAAATGGCGGCCTCCTTGTCTCCGGCCCGAGGAGCCGAGAGCCCAGGGCCGCACTCCTCAGTGCGCCCTCAGAGAACAGCGCCCAGTTACTCCCGTCTGCCTGACCTCCGGCCGCGCTCCGAGCTCACCGAGCCTGCGACCAGTTCAAGGTAACACCGAGCTGTGAGCTTACTGTCGGCTCTGTCTCTGTAGCCGGCTTTCCCGTTCCAATACCCGCAAGGTCTGCGACACTCAGACACCCCTGATCCTTCTGTGACCCTGCGGGACCTGAGGCCACGCTGAACCCGCGTGGGCTTCGCCCCGGTTTAGCCTCTGGAGCGATGTCCCTCAGCGGAACAGACTTTTAAAAGTCCTGATTTTGTGCGCCTTTGCTCCGCCGCTTGCCGGGAGCCGGCCCCTCCCCCCGGGGTCTATCTTCCCATCGCTTTGGATTCACTTCTCCGCCGGTCCTACCTTTCAGAAAGTGGTTGTTTTTCTGTTTCCAGGATTGCTGTTCTTCTTCTCTTTGATCTGCCGATGGATTTTCAGGTGTTTGCAATCTTTAGATAAGCTATCTAGCTGATCTCCGGCTAGCTGAAGCAGTCTCAGCCTGCTACTTCTCCGCCATCTTGACTCCTCCCTCTGGTTGAAATATTTTTGAGAATGTTTCCTGGCATTTAAGAATAAGATATTCTCACTGTGTCCTGGGTATTAATTTGAATATAATTCATATAATAGCATTACTAAGGTTATTTACTTTATCAGTATATGTTTTTTGTCCTCTTGATTTTCCATTCACTGAGTGAATTAAAGGCTCTTGCCAATAATGTTTCTGTCTCTATCTCCATGTATCCTCTATAGGGCTAAAACTTATAAATGTTCACATTATATTATTTACTACATAGATATTCGTAGCCTAGATATTCACTGTGAATTAATCATTCTGCCTTGTGTTCCTTTTTGTTTCATTTACTTGTTTGATGAATTCATCTTTGACAAATATTAAGGTTTGCATCCCTATTTTTATTTTCATTTACTGAATAGACTTGTCCATACATTCAAGTATCAAGTCACTAAATTTTAACCAATACTCGTTAAATAGGTTATCAAAATGACAAGAAATAACAAGTGTTTGCAAAGATATAAGGAAAGGGGAATCCTTGTGCACTGTTGGTGGGACTGTAAATTGGTAAGGCCACTTTGAAAAACAGTAAGGAGGGATCTCAAAAAAAAAAAAAATAGAACTACTATACAATCCAGAAATCCCACTTCTGGATATATATCCAAAGGAAATGAAAATAGGATCTCCAAAAGATATCTATACCCATATGTTCATTATGGACATATTGACAGCATCATTCACAATAGCCAAAATATGGAAACATAAATATCTGTCAATACATAAAATGGATAAAGATGCAGTACTTGTACACAATGAAATATTTTATAGCCATAAAAAAGAAAGAAATTCGGGCGCCTGGGTGGCTCAGAGGGTTAAGCCTCTGCCCTCGGCTCAGGTCATGATCTCAGGGTCCTGGGATCGAGTCCCGCATCGGGCTCTCTGCTCGGCAGGGAGCCTGCTTCCTCCTCTCTCTCTCTCTGCCTGCCTCTCTGCCTGCTTGTGATCTCTGTCTGTCAAATAAATAAATAAAATCTTTAAAAAAAAAAAAGAAAGAAAGAAATTCTTCCATTTGTGACAACATGGACAGAATTTGTGGGCATTATGCTAAGTGAAATATATTAAAAAGAGAAAGATAGATACTGCATGATGTTACCTATATATGGAATCTTAAAATGCTGGATTCATAAAAACAGAGTAGAATGGCAGGTACCAAGGGCTAGGGGGTGGGGGTAATGGGGAAATACTGTCAAAGGTTACAAACTTCCAGTTATGAGATAAATTAAATTCTGGGAATCTAATGTACAACACAATAATTATAGTTAACGATACTGTATTATATACCTATTGTTACTGAGAGAGTAGATCTTGAATTTCTCACCACAAAAAAGATATGGTAATTATGTAACATAATGGAGGGGTTAGCTAATGTTGTGTTGATCATCATTTTACAATATACAAATGTATCAAATCAACATTTTATAGACTGTAAACTTACACAATGTTAAAGATTAATTATATCTCAATAAAGCTAGAAAAAACTAAATTATTCTATATATTTCCTCTTGCCATACTATACTTTGTGGGAGGAAGTCACTATGTATAATCCATAAAGAGTTTTCATTTATGTTCCATCTTTTCAAGGGTGGAGCATCTCCGTTTAGAATTTGGACTTCTTCTGCATAGAAGATCTATATTTTCTCATTTACTCGGGTATTTATTTATAGCACTACTGACTCACAGATATTTAGTATGTGGGTTTTAAAAATGATACAATCTTATTTTCTCTTTTTGTTCAGATTTTCCACCATCGGTCACCAAGAGCTATTTCTATTGGCTTGTGTAACACTTTGACATACTCTAATAATGTTTGTGTGTGGTGTGTGTGTGTGTATGTAGTACACTGTTTCTTTCTGGCATTCAATCATCTGTTTCCTGCCCCAATACTAGAATAATCCATTTCTATCAAGATCACTGGTTTTATTAAAAGTAATAACAAAAATAAATTAGGGTAATCAGGTGTGCTCAATGCAGCCAGGATGTTGCTTCTAGTTCTCACAGTTAACAGAGCAAAGAAACACATGTGTGTATATAACTGATGTGTATATACATCTTTATAGATATCTCTATGTAATCACCTGTACTATATTATGCTAAACATGAGTTCACACTGATGTCAACCAATTCAAAACCATTATCACATGGTCCATTTTAGATTTCTCTCTTTGCTTATCTATAAACTCCCACCCACCTGTGAGAATCCTGTATGCCACCATCCAATTTTTAATTATTTCATTCCTATATATTTACGGCAGTATCAGAATTGTTAACTCTTAACTCTGTGAGAAGAAACTTTATGAGCTAGAGTACAGTGCTTATGTACAGTACCCTTTGACTTTTTTATTATAGACTCAACTCCTTTCCAAAGCTGTGGAGGTCAGCAGCTTATTCCCCAACACTTTAGTTATGTTTTTCATACATTTGTGATACAATTAAATTATTTTGTCACCCATAGCATTCCATCCTGGGATTTTTCAACTCCTGAAAAAGGTTTTAAAATTTTTCAAACAGTAAGTTTTACTCTTTGTATTATAAATTTCTATGATTTGGTCAAATTCATTATATCCTATATTCACCATTATAGTATCATACAAAATAGTTTCACCAACCTAAAAATTCTATATGTTACCAATTCAACCACTCTCACCAAACCACTGACAACAACTAATCTTTTTACTTTTCTTATAGTTTATACTGTCCTTATAGCCTTTTCCAGAATGTCATATTAATGATATTATATAATATGTAGCTTTTCTAAACTGACTTGACTTAGTAAAATTTAAGACTTAGTAAAATCATGGCTTGATAACTTATTTCTTTTTATCACTGCTATGGTTTGAATTTAATGTTCCCCAAAATTTATATGTTAAAATCTTAACCCTTAAAGTCCCGCTATTAAGTGGTGAGGCTTTGGAAGATGACTATGTGATGAGGGTTGAGTTCTCATGAAAAGAATTAGTGCCCTTATAATAAAGATCCAAGAAAGTTCATCTGTCCCTTCTACCATCTGAGGTTACAGTGAGAAGATGGCTTCAGTGAAGAAGTAGGCTCTCACCAGAAAATTAATCTGTTGGCCCCATGTTCTTGGGACTTCTGGGTTCCACAGCTGTGAGAAATTTCTCTTGTTTATAGGCTACCCAGTCTATGGTTGTTGGGCCCCAAGAGGCTAAGATGGCGCTGGGTGGCCTTCTCTTCCGGATCGGGAACCCACATGGCCGACCACAAAGGCGCCAAAGTGGCAGTTTCAGTTTCCCATCAGTTCTGTTTCCCGCGAGCCTCCACCCCCTGTAGGGCGTGTCTCTCCCAACTCCCGCCGACACGGCACATCCCCATTGGCCCCCACTTTGCTGACCTCACTTCCCTTCCCTCACCCCATATAAGTCGCTGCCCTGCTCAATAAAGCGAGATCCTGCTTCGACAGACCTCCCGAGCCCGGTGTCTTCTGTGGGTGCGTTCCGGGTTCGCGACACTCACCATCCCGCTCAGCCCCAAGGAGAGGCCTCCGGCTGGCCCGGGCGCCTCCTCCCCTCGGCGGGGAGCCCAGCATATGGTATTTTGTTATAGCAGTTCAATAGTATTGAGACAGAGAACTTACTGGTAAGGGAGGCTGCTACTGTAATAAATACCTAAAAATGTGGAATTAGCTTTGAGACTGGGTAATTAGTAAAGACTAGAAGGGTGAGAGCTAGAAAAAGCCTACATTATTGTGAATGAACCAGTAAAGGAAATTCTGGTAATCACCTAGAAAGAAAAGAGAATTACAGAGAAAGCATCAATTTTATTAGAGAATACCTAAGTGGTCATGAACAGAATATTGGTAGAAATATGGACAATAAAGGCAATAATGATGAGATAGATGGAAATGAGAAACATACTACCGGACAATGAAGTAAAGGCCAACCTTGTTATAAAATGGCAAAGAGCTTGGCTGAATTGTGCCATGCCTTAATGTTTTGTAAAAAATAAGGCTTTCTAACAATAAAATTAGAAGTTTGGCTAAGGAAATATCTATGCAAAGTGTTGAAGGAACTGCCTGGCTTCTCTTGAATGCATGTTAAAAGCAAGAAGAGAGAATAACTTAAAGATAAAATTATTAATAAAAAAAAGCAAATTTAATAATATGTTTTATTTTCAGTCTATCATAAGATAATTTATTCTGGACAGAATATAAAGCCATGTGGCAAAATTTGAAAAATGATATTAGTATAAATTAGCCAACACAACAGAAACCAGGAGCTAGTCATCAAGACAACAGGGAGATGAGTCAGCTGTCTAACCAGAAGCCAGATAACAGAAGAATGACCCTGAAGGAAGTTCAGAAATCGTAAAGAACGATTAAAGGAGGAGCCACAGGTGCCTACTAGACCTCAGTATACCTTGCCTGGCCCTCTCATATCTACATTCTGGCACTGAGATCCACAGTAGCCCTAAGTGTAGCTCCTGCAGTAATAGGTGTAGTACCAGCAGAAGTGATCCCATTTAAGATGGCACAATCTATTTGGCAGCATCTGCATGATGACATCTGTCAGAGCTAAGAGTGTACAAACCATGAGGGCATGGCTGCCTTGACCTAGATTTCAAAGGATGCCCCCGGAGACCACAGGACCCAGGAAAAAAACCGCTATGGCTGCAGGGTCTCCTCCAAGGCAATGGCCATTGGAGCCGCCCACCACCATCCCAGGCTGGGAGTGCTATAAGAACAAGATTCAAATTCACGATAGCTACAGTATAAACTGGGCCCAGGAAAACCATGGAGGTGAGGCTTCCCAAAGATGTGAAGGCCATATGGAGACTTGGGGGTTCAACTCCAAGTGTATAGGAAGAAAAGACCATTGCCCTAGTAGCTATGGAAGATGGGGCACTGAGCCAAAGAGGATTGTTCTCAAGTCTTGGGATTTAAGGTATTTGCCCCATTGGGTTTTAGACTTACCTTGGACTTGTTACTATTTTTTTTTTTCTTTCCTGTTTCTTCCTTTTGGAATCGGCGTATCTATCTTATTCTTACCCCAAAACTGTATTTTGAAAGCATATGACTTGTTTGATTTCAAAGGTTCACAAGTGGAGAATAACTTGTCTCAGAAAGAATTTTACCTGAGTCTCACCAATACCTGATATAGATAAAATTTAGATAAAACTTTCAACTTTAGACTTTTTATTTTTTTTAAGATTTTATTTATTTATTTGACAGAGAGAGATGACAATCAGGCAGAGAGGAAGGCAGAGAGAGGAGGAAGCAGGCTCCCCGCTGAGCAGAGAGCCCGATGCGGGGCTCGATCCCAGGACGCTGAGATCATGACCTAGCCGAAGGCAGCGGCTTAACCCACTGAGCCACCCAGGCGCCCCCAACTTTAGACTTTTAAATAGACTCTGGAATAACTTAAGACTTCCAAGCTTGTTGGGATGAACTTAATGTAATTCACATGTGAGAAAGCACATACCCCCTCCCCCCAGCAACCCTCAGCTTGTTCTGTGAGATCAAGAGTCACTTATGGTTTGTCTCCCTCCCAATCCCAATCCCATCTTGTTTCATTTAAACCCACTTAAGCCCCCATGTTGCATCACCACTTCCTCATATCAGGGAGATCATATGATAGTTGTCTTTCTCTGCTTGACTTATTTCGCTAAGCATGATACGCTCTAGTTCCATCCATGTTGTCGCAAGATGGGATTGGGATTGGGAGGGAGACAAACCATAAGTGACTCTTGATCTCACAAAACAAACTGAGGGTTGCTGGGGGGAGGGGGTTTGGGAGAAGGGGGTGGGATTATGGACATTGGGGAGGGTATGTGCTTTGGTGAGTGCTGTGAAGTGTGTAAACCTGGTGATTCACAGACCTGTACCCCTGGGGATAAAAATATATGTTTATAAAAAATAAAAAATTATTAAAAAAAAATAATAACAACAAAAAAAAGAAAGCACATAAATTTGGGGTGTCAGGAGGAAACATTATGGTCTGTATGATCATATCTCTCCCAAAATTCATATACTGAAATCCTAACCTCAAAGTGATGGTATTAGGAAGTGGAGTCTTTGGAAGCTGATTGGGTCATGAGCATGGAGTCCCCAATGGTTCCCTTACAGAAGAGATCCCCAAAGAGTTCCTCTGTCATTTTTGCCATGTAAGGTTACAGTAAGAAGGTAACATCTATAAATAAGAAACCCAGTCTTTACCATACACTGAATCTGCTGGCACCATGATCTTGGACTTCCCAGCCTCCAGAACTATGAGATATGAAAGTTTGTTGTTTATAAGCCACCTGTTTATGGTATTTTAACAACCCAAATGGATAAGGATAACAACCATGTCTTATGTGAACAAAGACAATTTAAGGTCTTTTTTTTTTTTTTCTTCCAAGTGTATACCTTTATCCCTCTTTCCCTTCTTTTTGCACTAGCTAGGACTTCCAATACTATGTCACCTAGGAGTGGTGAGGGAGGACATCTGTATCTTGTTTCCAATCCTAGGGGAAGGCATCCAGTTTCTCAACATCAAGTATGATGCTAGCTAAAGGCTTTTTGTAGATGTTCTTCATAAAATTAAAAAGAATTACTTTCTATTCCTATTTTATTAAGAGTTTCAAAAATAAATTTTGAATTGTGTCAATGTTTTGTCTGTTTCAATTGATATGCTCATGAGTTTGTCTTTAGACTTTCTGTGTGATAGGTTATACTGACTGATTTTTGAATGCTAAACCAACCTAGAATAGCTGGACTACACCCTACTTGGTCAAGGTACATAATCATTTTCATAAATTTTACATTAGATTTGTTAATTCTTATTAAAATATTTGCATATATGTTCTTAAGAAAAATTGATACTTTTTCTTGTAATAGCTTTTTTTCTGATTTTATTATTATGACAATGCTAGTTTCATGAGATGAGTTAGGAAATATTCTGTTTCTATTTTCTGAAAAACATTTTGGAGAACTGGTATCATTTCTTCTTAAATCTGTGACAGAATTCACTATTAAAATCATCTGGTCCTTAGAATTTCTTTTTTTGGAAGGTTATTAATTACTGATTCAAATCCTTTAATTCATATTGGGTTATTTCTTCTTGTGTGAGTTTAATAGTGTGTGTCTTCTAAGCAATATTTCCATTTCATCTAAGTTATCAAATTTGTGCCTATTAAAATGTCTGTAATCTTGTTATCTTCTTAGTGTCCATGAAATCAGTGATAACTCCTCTTGTACTTATGAAATTAATAATTCATGCCTTCTCCACTTTTCATGGTAAACCTGGCTAAGGTTTTGTCAAATTTAATGATTTTTTTAAAGGTTTTATTTATTTCTTTGAAAAAGGGAGAAAGTATGTGAGAGAGAGAGCGACCACAACCAGGGGGAAGGGGCAGAGGGAGAAGCAGACTCCCCATTGAGCAGGGAGCCTGATGCTGAGCTCAAATCCCAGGACCCTAGGACCATGACCTGAGCCAAAGGCAGACACTTAACCAACTGAGCCAACCAGGTGCCCCTAATCTTTTCCATAAACTTTTGGTTTCTGTTTTTCTGGTTTTGATTTATAAATTTCTATTCTAATTTTTATCATTTATTTTCTTGTGCTTGATTTCTGATTACTTTTTTGTCTAGTTTTCTAAGTTAGAAGTTTATATTATTGGTCTAACATCTTTCTTTTCTTCTAATATGTAAATTTAATGCTACAGTACCTCTCAAAGCACAGCTTTCCCTGCATTCTACAACTTTTGATAAGTTGTATTTTCATTTAGTTCAGTTTTTTAAATCCTTCAGAATTGTTCATTGATCTATTATTTAGAAGCCTGTTTTTAAATTTCCAAGTATGTGGGATTTTTTTTCATCTATATATTATTTATCTCTAACTTTATTCCATTGTGGTCTAAGAATATACTTAAATAATTTATATTAGTTTAAATTTGTTAATGTGTACTTTGTGGTACTTTGTACTCTCGTGTAGATATGGTCTATCTTGGTGAATATTCCATGCAACCTTGAGAACAATGTATTTTGCTACTGTTGAATAAAGAAATCTATAAATTTCAATTAGATCAAGTTAATTAATAGCACAATTCAGAGTAACTATAGCCTTATTGATTTTCTGCCCATTGATCTATCAATTACTGGGAGGAAGAGTGTTGAAGTCTCCAACTCTAAAAATGATCCATGCATTCTTTCTTTCAGTTCCATCAGTTTTTGCTTCATATATTTGATGCTCTGATATTAAATACATACATATATCAATCTGATATGTGTCTTTGGAATGTTGATCACTTCATCATTATGTATTGTCCCATGTATATCTGAGAATTTTCCTTCTTCTTAAGTCGGCTTCATCTAAAACACAGGTACTCCACCTTTCTTTCAATTAGTGTTAGCATGGTTCAACTATCTTTATCTCTTTACTTTTAACATATACAGTTCTTAAGGTGCATGGCTGGCTCAGTTGGTAGAGCATACAACTCTTCATCTTAGGGTCATGAGTTCAAGCCCCATATTTGGTGTGGAATCTACCTAAAATTTAAAAACAAATTTTTAAAATACATATACAATTCTTCCTATTCAGATATTCAAACTGGGATTCTTGTAAACAATACAGAGTTGGGTCTTATTTATTCACTCTGAAAACCTTTTTCTTTTAACTGGTGCATTTATATAAGTCATTTTCAAACTGTTAAAATATTTACATTAATATCAACCATAGCTGAAACTGTTTTCTATTTATTTCCAGAGGCTTCTTTTTCTGCCATCTCTGGTTTTAACTGAACATTTTACATCATTCCATTTTATCTTATCATATAAATTATACTTCCTTTAAAATTGAGAGGTTTAATAAATTTTGCAATATGCATTTTTAATTAATGCAATTCCACCTTCAAATAATATTATTCCCTTGATGTGTAGTGTTAATACCTTATAATAAATTATTGCCAATACTTCCTTCTTGTCCCTTTGAATATTACTGTCATTCACTTTACATATCCATATGCTATAATCATTCAACCCACTCTTAGCATTATTACATAATGTAAAAGTTACCCTTGAGATTAAGTTAAAAAATATTTTACCCATTTATTTCTTCTCTGATGTTCTTCATTTGTACAGATTCAAGCTTCTGATCTATATCATTTTCCAACTGTCTGAAGAACCCCTAATATTTCTTGTAAGGGAGGCCTGCTGGTGATGAATTCCCTCAATTTTTGTTTATCTAAAAAAGTATTTATTTCTTCATTTATAAATGGTAATTTTATTGGACATAGAATTCAACTTTATGTATGGGTTTTTCCAATATTTTAAGTAGTTCTACACTCTCCTTTGTTTGCATGTATTCTCATTATTATGGCTGCTGTTAATTATTATTCTGATCTATGTAAAATGTTTTATTTTAACTCTGGCTTCTTTCAGGATTTTTCCTTTGTATTTGATTTTCCCCAGGTGGGGTATCATATGTTTAGGCAAAGGGCTTAAACACACACACACATAAATATACATGATCTCTTTACATAATCTGTGGTTTTATGTCTGTCATTAATTTTAGTAAGTTCTCAGTTTTTACTCCTCCAATCATATCATCTGTCTTCTCTCTCACCTTCTTTGATGTACTAGTATCGCTTATATTATATTTCTTAAAAGTTTTCCCACTATTCTTAAATATCCTCCTCAGTTTTGTTCTATTTTTTTGTTTTGTTTTGCTTTCATTTCAACTAGGGAAATTTCTTTTACTTATCTGCAAGCTCACTGATTCTTTCCTCACCATATCCAGTAGACTTATAAGCTTATCAAAGGCCTTCCTCATTTGTTTCAGTGTTTTTGATACAGCATTTCTTTTCAGCCCTTAGAATTTCCATCTCTCTGCTATACTACCCATCTGTTTTAATGGTATCTAATTTTTCCATTGAAGTCCTTAATATAGTAATCATAATTATTTTAAATTCCCCATCTATTCTTTCTAGTATCTGTTTCATATTTGAATCTGGTTCTGATGCTTGTTTTGTGTCTTAATACTACAGCATTATTTTTTTACTCTTTTGACAATCCTTGCACATTTTTATTGAAAGCTGGACTTGTATCAGAAACTGAGGTTAATAAGGTCAGTGCGAGGATTTATATTAGCCTGGTTAGGAGTTGTTCTCTGTTTAATGTTTGTTATAGTTATAGTTATCAGGGGATAATGTCCTTGTTTTTTTCTCCCATGGTGATTTTGGTTTCCTTAAGTACTCCTACTAAGAGGTAATATATATCTTGAAGCTTTTTCAGCCATAGCCCATTATTATTTTACTGGATTTCTGTTGGTGTGAAAGTTAGATGTGGATAGTAGGAATATTATGTTCTCATTTTTTTTTAATTTATTTGAAAGAGAGAGAAAGAGACAGACAGACAGAAAGAGCACAAGCAAGGACAGAGACCAAGGGAGAAGCAGGCTCCCTGCCAAGCAAGGCCCCTGACATGGTACTCAATCCCTGGGCCAGATCATGACTTGAGCCAAAGGCAAATGCCCAACCAACTGAGCCACCCATGTGCCTGGAATATTATATTCCTATTAAAACAACCTTAATTCATGGAGTACTGGGTGTGATGTATAAACAATGAATCTTGGAACACTGAAAAAAAAAATTAAATTTTTAAAAAATAAATAAATAAAACAGCCTTAACTAGTGGCCCTGTGTCTCTACTCTATGAAGTACTTACTCACGTTAGGTAAGACAGGAAGGACAGAGGGATTGCAATGAGAAGAATGTCCTTTACCCAAGGCTCTACAACCAGATACTGATAAAGTGTTTCCTCCTGGATTGTAGGCTTCTATTGTCTAAAAGGTCCTGAATTTATTTCAGATTATCTTGTCAGGATGGGTTTTCCCATCTGGTTTCCCCACCTTTTTACAAGTCAGAACCAAAGCTGAAAGTCTAATCCTATATTTTTAATTTGACCTTCGAAGCCAAAATGCTTGGATTCAAGTCCTGACTCCTATGTCAGAATTATAATTTCCTTTCTTATCATCTATCTTGTTTGTGAATCCATTCAATCTTTTCTTTTAACCAGATTGCTTAATGATTTATCTTTCACAGAGTCTGAAATATTTGCCAAACATTCTAAGTAGGTGATCTGATTTTCCTAGCTTATCATTGTCATACCAGATGACGAAACTTACAGAATGTAAGTTAGGCATCATTTCAGCTCTACATTTATCCAGAGAACAAAAATCTAAGGACCTATAGATGAGAGCTGAATTTTACATGAGATACCTTAGATTTAACAATGATTATAAAGAAATAATCGTTTTAAAAATGTATGTTTATATTCGGGTTCTCTAGAGAATCAGAACCTATAGGAATGTGGTGTGGGGAGAGAGAGAGCTAATTGGGACTCACAGGATTTGGAGGCTGACAAGTCCAAAATCTGGGCAGGCAGGCTGAACACCCAGGAGAGCCAATGTTCCAGTTTGAGTCTGAAGGCTGTCTGCTATAGGACCAGGAAGAGTCAGTGCTGAAAATGAAGTCTGAAGGCAGTATACCTGAGAATTTGCTCTTGCTTAGGAGAAACCAGTCTTTTTGTTCTATTCAGGCTCTGAACTGATAAGGTAAGACCCACCCACACTGAGAAAGGCAGACTGCTTTTCTCAAAATTCAGAAACTTCAATTTTAATATTGTCTAAAACACCTTCACAAAAACATTCAGAATAACATTTATCCAAATATCTGGATACCTTACCACCCAGCCAAGCTGACATATAAAATTAATCATCAGAGTGTTTAAATAGGTACCTTAACAAGGGTGTACTATATTTTCTAGAATATTTTTATAAGTAGATATTAGTATTTTCTATTTTATAGATGAATAAGAGTCATATAGAATAAATGACAATTTAATGGCCACATAGTACATGTTAGAACAAGAATTCAAATTCAGTTCTGACTTCAAAATCCATGCATATCCCGTGTCCCGTAATTACCCGAATGTCATTTGCCTCTTATTTTGACATGTTTCATACTTCATATATTCTATTACCCATAGCCCTACCACGTTGCAGCTAAGTGCTAGTATTATACAATCAAGAATTTGTGTCGTCTTTTTCTCAGATTCCTTGGACAGAGCTTCTAAACCACTGGAATTTTCTCAGTAATAAGAGTCTATTTGTTATTTATGGTGGCCCATTCTTAGTTTAAGCTAATGAATTGAGTCATGTTAGGCCCCTTAGACAGTTTCAGGATGGGTGCTAGCCATGCCAGAAAGACCAACCATGAGATTAGAATGTTGAGACTTTGAGGTAGGTGACACCAGCATGAGCCCTAAGGAGGAGAGGAAAACCTGGACACTAAATTTGATCACACAGCTAATGATTCGATCAATTATGCCAATATAATAAAATTCTGATAAAAACTCTATGCCGAGGCTCAAGTGAGCTTCCTAGTTGGTGAATACATCAATGTGCTAGGAGGGGGGTGTATCCTGATTCCACAGAGAGAACACAGAAGCTCTATATTAATGACCCTCCCTCATCTTGTCCTAGTAGTCATTTCTTTTGGCTGCTTCTCACTGTAATCTTTTGTAATAAAACTATAATCGTAAGTATAGTGCTTCCCTGAGTTCTGTAAATAAAACCAGTGAATTATAAAATCTGAGAGGGTGGTGAAACATAAAATTTGGAGTCAGTTGGTTAAAAGTTTAGGTGATCTAGGAACCCTACAACTTGCAGCTGGTGTCTAAGGTGAGGACAATCTGTGTATTTAATTTGTAAAGTCTACAGCAACTCTAGGGAGTCAGTGTCACAACTAGATTGTGGTATTATAGCTAGTCTATACAAATAAACTTGTTGCATCTTGAAGTGTTACTACTGTAGAGAAGGGAGAGAAAATACAGAGTGATTCTACTTTTTTCAGGAATTATTGTCATTGTTTCATAGCAAGGAAATCAGACTTATTCCTAGACAAGCTCTTAAAGTCTTAGAGTCCTCCTCCAAGCATAAGTGACATTACCCCTTGGTTCAAGTTAGAAGTTGTTCATACAAATTAATTTCACTTGCCTCTATACAAGCCAGGCAATATAAGTCACTCTAAAACTGAACCCCACTAGTAAGTCATGTGTTGAACCTTATCTCAAGTAAAGCACAATAAAACCCAAGAAGAGAGCAAGGAGAGAGAGAGAGAAAGAGAGTGAGTGTGTGTGTACACACACTGAAAATCACTGGTCAAAAACACTGTTTCTCAAACTAACTTTCCCAGTGGTACAACTAGGATCTAAATATCTATGGAGTAGGAAAGATGAAGAAGCCAGATAAGGGTCTAAATTTTATTTTGTGTTATAATGTCAATAATAATGCAAATAATACTTCATCAATTACAAAATTTTGTAAAATTGTTGAGCATTGCATAATAAAGTACACACGGGTACAGCTTAAACAAATAAGTAGTTTTCTAAGTCCTAATAGTCAAAAGCTAAATCTAAAGGATATTAAGAGGATATCTGTCAGAAGGACAATCTATCTATAGAGTGGTATTAGGGAAGGAGACACAACATAAGCAGTCTTCCTCACACTAAAAATGTATTATAGTTCTAGATGCTCATACATAAAATGTTCATAATTCTGAAAGTGGCAGTACTACTGGCATTTAAGATAACAACATACATAGATATATATTCAGCACATTTACAGCTATGAATGATGGCAAGCATTTCCAGATGAAAGTCTGTTATTGCTGAATCATGAATAATACACATAAATTTTTATTTTACAAGAACAATTCATAATTAAGGGGCATTTTTCATTAAATAAGACTACTTCTCAAGTTCCTGCCTCTCAAACTCCTTCCATTTCTTAAAAAAAAGATCATTACTCAACTCTGAAATACAGGTCTACAGTATTAAGAGAAATGAAAAATCAAGAGCCACACAAATGATGTGAAAAGAAAAACTATCTTCTTTGTGAACATATCATGCTCCTTTTGTTTTGCTAGGCACTTTCCCCTCTGCTATCACTTTCATCCATCAAAACAACCTTCAGATATAGATATCATGATCTTCCTTTAAACTGAACAATCAGAGTTTCAAATGATAGGCAATTTGGCAAATGTTACATAACTAGTAAGAAATAAAGCAGGATTAAAATGATAGAAAGAATGCAAGCAAGCAAGCAGGATTTTAACCTAACATTTTATCTCTATACAAATTTGGGCTTTCCCCTAGAATATGTTTATATAGAAGAAATGAATCATTGTTCCAAGCTATCTAAAATAGTATAAATTCTTTGTTTTTTTCTTTGATTGAAAGTATTGATTTATAACGAAGAAATGAGAAGAAAATAGAATATCTTCATGAAATTTTGAGAAAAGAAAATATATCCTAAAATATATCCTAAAATATATCCTAAAAGAAAATATATCCATAAATAAATCTAACCAAGGCATATTACCGTGAAATATCCAGCACCAAAAGAACTAACATGAGATATCTCAAAGAGCATCCTGAAAAAAAGAAAATGAAATACCCAATTCTATCTTTTAAGAACATTTCTTTTAAAAGTGTCTTTTTTCCCCTTCATTCCTTTCTCTATCATCAGTTACTTTTATTGCCTTATTTTCTCACTCTAGCCTAGAACACAAACTTAATGATGCTAATTCTTATAATTTTAAACTTGGGGATGCCAAGCATGGCTCAGTCAGTTAAGCGACCAACTCCTGGTTTTAGCTCAGGTTGTGATCTCAGGGTCAGGAGATTAAGCCACACGTTGGCCTCTAATCTTAGCACAGGATCTGCCTGAGACTGTCTCTCCCTCTACCTCTGCTCCTCCCTGCTGTACATGTGCTCTCTCTCTCTCTCACAAAAATAAATAAATCTTTTAAAAAATTTTATGCTTATAGCTAAAGAATATTCACTTCAAATCTCTGTTTTCCAAACCCACATTTTCTGTACTAATAAGATTGTCAATGTTTAGAAGATGACACTTTGATATATCAGTATTCACTAGTTGGGACTTATTTTAACCAATATTCCATTCCAAACAGTATAGTTGGGAGAATAAATAAAGTAGTTATACTTCTTTTAGTATCTCACATTTTCCCAAAGACGTTCTCTTCATGGAGACAGATTTTTTTCAACTCATTATATTAATTCTACCAATTACATGAAAGCTTTTGTCACTAACTAGCTATGCTTTTTGCATTTTTAAATACTTAATAACACTTGATGAATGTTTAACAGATAATGAGTAATTCTCCAGGGAGCAATATATTATTTCATGTCATTGTTCAGTCTTTTGTGTCAGAGAACAAAAAGTAATAAAAGAACTTGAAAGGAAAATAAATTCACAAAATAAAGGATTTTTTAGAGCTAACTTTATGTTTGTCAAGTGACATGTCTCTAAGACATTTGCCTAAGAAGACAATACCTTTAGGACAAAGGGTCAAAAATGTGTTTTAAATTAACATGAATAATGAATTCTAGGGAGTCTCTTTTTTAAAATGCTTATTAAAGTAAGCAATTAGTCTTCATTTCATGAACTTTAATTTTTTAAAGTGTTCTAGAAGCTAGAAAATACTTGACATGTGTTTGACTGTTCAGAATAAGCCATGCTGACTTGGTATCAGAGAGCATTTATTTAAGACTATGATGATTTCCTTAACTGAAGAATGATTTCTTCAGGTATGTTTCAGAAAATTAAAAACAAAATTGTTTTCACTTTTCTGTTTTTGAAATTTCTCTAAAATAAAGAACAATAAAAGGAAAGAGAGAACGGAAGAGCATGGATGTCATAAGATTTCATGATAAGAGGTGCCCATGGGTAACTATCATCCAAGGGATGATAAAACATTAAAAACAAGGAGATCAAGAGTTAAAAGACTTATGACCACCACTGGTTTAGTATTCCTCCATAACTATCTAAAAATGGTTTATCCTGTTTTCCACATGATTTCTTAAATGAAGCCATCTGAAATCTTATCATAGGACTTTTAAAATTGCTGTGATATAGCACATAGAGGGACTAGTACATGTATAGTTATTTAAGAAGAAATATAACTTAAAAGAATAAAGAAAAGAGAGTGGCGGATAAGAAAAAAATAGAGAAAGGTAGTACAAAAAGAAAGAAGAATGGGAACACAAAAAAATAAAAGCAAAGTGAATGACTTTTTACAGTGGATAATTTGGACAAGTTAGATAATTAGATTAACTCTCCATTCTCTTCTCATTCTTCTAAATCTATTCAAAGCAAGATATTCTTGTCACTTTACCTTCTCTGTCTTCCCCTGTACCTACAACAAACACTATAGCTATAGCTGTCAACAGATACAATATTAATACTTTTTGTACCATGACTTCACTGCCTTGGATTTTTGGCAGATATTAAAAATCAAATCACTCAACACCATTTTGACGCCTGAGAATAAACTTTACACAAAGTTTACCGCATGCTAAAGTCTGGAGAATCAAATATTACATACCCAAACAACCTAACAGATATAGTTTGATAACTGACAAAACTTCCAACCAGCAAATACAACCACATGAGATTCTGAAAGGCAGAAGTAAACCCCTTGAAGTGGAAACTCCCATTTCAGGTGACAAGTATAGAAATGGACATGTTTTTCCCCATGGCAGCTGAAGCAGAAAGCCCAGTATCTGATTATTAGTGTTATGTCAAGAGGGAAATGTAGGTCATGAATCACACTGGTGAGTTTTGTTTTGAAGCAATTTTGTTTCGAAGCCAAAAGTTGTCTATGGATTCCTCATGTCCAGGTCATAATAGAGACAGATTTCAAGAACTCAGGTACTGAAGGATAAAAATCTGGTACAATGTTTTGCAGAGATAAAAATATTAATCCAGATATCATTTGAAGTATATATGGTAGAAGAACATAAAAATCAGTGGTATAGTGATTGGGAAAATAGTAGGGGGGGAACTATATTATGGCATTTTTCCTTTTGTTATTTCTGTCTTTTTTTTACTGTTTTTAGCAAAATTCTAGGTCAGAAATACAGAGGCAGACACAAGGTCTTTTAGCTAGCCTAAACGAATAACTTACTCCCGTAAAAAAACAGGTAATTTGTACAATTCCTGCCAAGTGGTATCTGATTATAGCTACAAATAAATCATTGATGATTTTTTTATCTTCATTTTTCTTTTTTTAAAGATTTTATTTATTTATTTACAGAGATCACAAGTAGGTAGAGAGGCAGGCAGAGAGAGGTGGAGAAGCAGGCTCCCCACTGAGCAGAGAGCCCAATGCGGGGCTCCATCCCAGGATCCTGGAATCATGACCTGAGCCAAAGGCAGAGGCTTTAACCCACTGAGCCACCCAGGTGACCCTATCTTCATTTTCAATTTATTTATTATGTTTTTACATTTTTGCACTATAATGAGCCATATCTGAGCTGGGCAGAGAGGATAGTGTAGCACACAGAAATAACTTTAACAATGGGCTGGATAAAGTAATTGAACTGAATTATGAGGTTGGATGTCACCATAAGTCACTCCTAACTTAGTCCTTACAAGAATAAAAAAAAAAAAAAGAGTTATGAGGTTGATATAAGAACAGAATTTGGAGTTTCCCTTGGGGAGTAAGAAATATGTTGAATATAAGAAAATATTGTAACTGCCTTTTTCTGCCATAACCATTCTTTTCTGGCTGCTCAATAATGGGACTCTGATCATTAGCAGGGTATATGACCACCGTGAGCAAATGTTTTCCCAACTGATTTGCAGCTACTTTGGCCAAGGATATAGAAGGAAAAGAATTATATCCAACATGTTGGAAATATCCTTAGAGTTAGACACTGCCCTTCTCTGCCCCTTCTCTCTTCATGATGGCTGCAGTAAGATGCCATGCCTCTGTGACATCAGCAAAAATTATGTAGTAAGAACCTCTGAAAATTAGCTTCTCCATAAAAGCGTGGGGGGGGACTTGCAAAAATTGCAAGAAATTTTTATTTTTCCAGAACTCAGGAAACTAGCTGAAGGTTCACAGCAAACTGGAAAGAATTTATGCAAAAACAATGGCAGAATATCAGTAAGAAAGTGACTTCCGTGGCATTTTGATTCACTGTAGATGCATGCCCTCTTCTTAACTCAGTGCTGGTACTGAATAGAACATCACAGATTCCCATTACTGAAGAAAGAATTCGTGTAATTCACAAAGACACTATACATGTCTCATAGTTTATTGGCAGAGCTGCTCAAAAGAATTATTTTTTGTTGTTGTTTTTTCTAAAGATCTTTTATTTATTTGACAGAGAGAGACAGCAAAAGAGGGGAACACAAGCAAGGGGAGTGTGAGAGGGAGAAGCAGTCTTCCCACTGAGCAGGGAACCTGATGCAAGGTTCGATCCTAGTACTTTGGGATCCTGACCTGAGCTGAAGGCAGACGTTTAACCAACTGAGCCACCTAGATGCTCCCAAAAGCTTGTTTTTATGAAATCTGATCAGAGCTTTCCCAGTACTAAAAGCTGCTCCTAAACTAACATTTGAGGAAAATATTTACTGGCAACTGTTTTAATGGCATGACTGCCTGAGGTAATGGATAGTAGCTGGGAGAAACAGTAGTCTATGCCAAAAGCTTAACAGCAAAAGCTAAGGGCCACGATGTTTACAAGAACTCTGAAAAACTCCCAACATATTCATGGGATTCTACAAAGCTCTGCAAATGCAGAGATGTACACATGTCCAGGAAAGATCTAAGAAGGCCCTAAGATTTCACTTCTAGGTGCTAGAAGCTCTGTGTAAGTAGCATGTGAAGTTTAAGCAAAGTTTTAAGCTACCTAGATGAATGTTAAGTAAAAGCCCCAAATATATACAGAGTCCTTGGAAAAGGTTGGGAGATTTATTGATTCCAGGCATTTAAGGAAACCTCTGTTCTATCATTTCCTGACTAGTTAATTGAGTACAGAATTCAGCGGCCACACATGACAAAAAAATTTAAACTATACAGAATTCATTCAGAAAACTCATAAACAAACTACAACACCTATAATAAACAGCAGCAACAAAAAACCTTGGGAGACAGTAGAAACTGATTTCCAGAGTTACCTCATTCTAGCATTTAAAATGTAGTTTCCAACAATGACAGCAATCATGAGGCATCCAAATTGTGGCCCATACACAGGGAAAAAATATCAGTAGAACTTTTCCTGAGAAAACAGACACTAGACTTAGTAGACAAAGACTTTTAATCAACTATTTTAAATATGCTCTAAAGCTTTGAAGAAAATAAGTTGAAGGAAGTAAATATGAGAAAATATCTCATCATACAGAGAATATAAATAGAGGGGCACCTGTGTGTCTCAGTTGTTAGGTATCTGCCTTCAGTTCAGGTCATGGTCCCAGGGTCCCGGAATCAAGTCACACATCAAGCTCCCTACTCAGCAGGAAGCCTGCTTCTCCCTCTTCCATTCCCCCTCCTTGTGTTCCCTCTCTTGCTGTGTGTCTCTCTCTGTCAAATAAATAAATAAAATATTTTTTAAGAAGAGAGAGAATATAAGTAGAAATAATAAAAAGAAACAAAATATAAATTTTGGTATTAAAATTACAATTGCTGGAATTTAAAAAAAAAAAAAAGTTGTTACAGGAAATTAATTAGAGATTAGAGTAGGAAGAAGAAAGAATCAGTGAACCAAAAGAGATTACCAAGTATGAGGAAAAGAAAGTAACAAAGAAAGAAGAGAAATATATGAAATTTCAGAGACCTGTGGGATCCCATAAAACATACCAAGTTATGCCTAATGAGAATCTCAGAAGAAGAGAATAAATAGAAAGGGACAGAAAGAATATCTTAAGAAATAATAGTAAAAAAAAAGAATCCCTTAATTGACGAACTCCTTTAATCTACACATTCAGGAAGCTCAAGGAACTACATGTGGGCTAAACACAAAGACACATCACAGTCAAACTACTAAAGGCCACACACAAAGAATCTTCAAAGCAGCAAGAGAAAAGTGATTCATCTTGAACAGGGATCTTCAATAAGATTAACAAATAATTTATCATCAAGACTATGAAAGCCTAAGGCAGTAGGATGACATATTCAAAGTCCTAAAATTAAAAAAGAAAATTAATGTGTGTGTGTGTGTGTGTGTGTGTGTCTGTGTCTGTGTGTGTGCGTTGTAGAGAGGAAAGTGGAATCTCTCATGTCAAAGAGAGGCCTGTGTCAAGCCATGACACAAGTCGTCAAGGTACTGCAGCTATGAGATATCACCAGGATCAGCACCAGCTAACACCCTAGAATGGATAACAATCAGAATCAGAGGAGGTCTGTCTGCAGGAGCCCAAGACCAATTAACTCCCATTAAAAAGGGGAAGATTTTGGCAGCAAACTGTCACTCTTCAGACATGACCTATGTCTAACCACTTAAAAAAAATCCAACTGCCACGACAAGCTCCGCCCAATTGATCTCTGAATAGAACCAAGATCCTTCACTGCTTGAACATCAGAAGCAGTGAGTGCTGAGAGCTGACCCAGACAAGACTGAGGCCTTAACTCAATTGTATGCCCACAGACTGACTTCCCATTTGGTTCCTTAACTTCCTACCCCCTCTGTTATCTTGTTTGTTGTGTGGTTTGTCTTATGTCCTGCTATGTACTGTTCCTTTAAGAAGCCAAGTTTAATCACATGGTGAAATGTCACTGAGTTTTGAATCCTGAACCTGCTTTAAAATTGTGGCTAATTTTGCTTTATGACTGAATAAAGCTGCCATTCAGAAAAACAGTCGGTAGTAGACTCACCCTACAAAAATATGCAAGTGAGATCTTCAAGCCAAAAGAAAACACTAAATAGCAACTCAAAGTCACATGAAGAAATACAAAGTGATCTAGGAAAGATGTTAGGATTCAAAGCTAACAGCCAAGAAAGAATTCTCCAGATGTCTTTGGTACAAAAAGGTGGTTTTATTAAAGCACAACAATAGGACTCATGGGCAGAAAGAGCTGCACCGGGGTCTTGAGGAGTGGGCCATTGTATGTTTTCAATTGGGAGGGGGCTAGGCATAGGGTAAGTCTCTAAGGAATTCGCAAACAAGGTTTCCAGGATGTTGAGGGAGCTAACTATTGTTGGGAAAGCATTATTTATTACTATCTCATAAAACCTGAGTCATGAGACCCTCTGGAGGTTTATCAATGGGTCATATGCTTGGGGGATGGCTGTCCACATGTATCTTGGAGAATAAAGATAAAGGAAGTTTCCAAAAGAATTTTTATATGTGAAGCAGACTTACAGGATCCCAGAGGTTGGGCAAAGATTGCCTTTTGCCCTTAACAAACTAGTAACATTGACGCAGTTGAGTCCCTAAGAGAATGTCACTCTGCCTGTTTTAAGGACATGTCAATGGGCTGAAGATAGTAAGGAAATCTAATATTTCTTCTGCCCTTGTTTCGCATATCACAAAGCACCAATAAAGGCAGCTGCATGAGTTAAGTATAAAAGACAGCGTAAGTATATTTTCCATTTGCGGGTTTTTTTTTTTTTTCCTATCTAATTTAGAAGAAAACTGTATAAAGCAGTAATATAAATCTATGTTTAAGAGGAAAATGTATAGACATAATTTGTGATCATAACATCATACAGGGAGTTAGAGGAGGTGAAACAGGTTTTGTACACTATTAAAATTAAGTTGGTATTAATCGAAAGATGTCATGGCTGCATGACATGAGAGGATAATGCAAAGATGATGTGCCGCTTCCAGTCGGTGAACGGGAAAAGAATTAGGCACAAACAAGTCAGCTGTAAGACTGGGAGCAGGGGACAACAGTCAAAAAGACTGCTGCCACGAACAACTCCACAGTCTCACTTTTATTGTGGCAGTATTTCGTTCCACCCTGAGCTGACGCAGCATTCCCAGGTTCTTGGCTTCCTGGAAGCAGGCAGCGTTCTGCCCTGGGCGGGCCGGGCATCCCCAGCTGCCCAGCTTCACAGTCGTACATCGTCCTTCTTCCCAAAGACCTGTTGCCAGTATATGTTTTCTTAAGGCCATATCTAAAGGTGCTCAGTAACTAGTAAAATCCCCCAGGGGTTATAGTTTAATTGACAAATTGTTCCGAGGGGCAGTAGCAATGATGGAGCAATACAACAGAGCAATTTGTGTCAAAAACACAATGTGTATCCATATATAGCAACCTCTATTTCTTGCTTTGGAGTTCTTGACGTAAGAAACTTTTTAAATCCACTTTTATTTTCAGTTTTCTGTTTCTCATTGTAAAAGTTAACATTAAAGGTCCCCATCAATTTTCCCATAGAAGTCAGTTATCTGGTTAGTATTCCAGGTATTAAATGTGTTGACAAAATATGTCCAAAGCATATTATCAGAACCAACTTCTAAGCCAACTCACAGCATTTCCCAGAGTAAGCCCACCCCTTTCTTTTTTTCTTTCATTGAAGGCCAAACTTCTTCATTCTCCATATCCCTCAAGATTGAATCAAAAGCAGAGATTTATTTTCCCTAATTTTATTTCCCTTTGAAGCCCCTCACAAAAACAATGACAGATTTGTGTTTTCTTGTTTAGGAAAACAGTGTTTAGAAAATGGACCTAAGAATGAAAACACATTTGTGCCCACTTCAAACTGAGTGATAGAAATCACTACTCTAGGTTTCCACTGCAGTACATGGGAGGTTTACACACATGATGATATCATTTTTTTCCTCATTTCCATGCATTTGAAGAGTAGAATCAGTCATCAAAGTTCAATAAATTCCTTAAAAAAGAAATAGTTCTGTCCATAGACATTACGAGTACTTCTTTCCTATAAAGAAGGAAAAAGTATGGGGTGCCTGGGTGGCTCAGTGGGTTAAAGCCTCTGCCTTCAGCTCAGGTCATGATCCCAGGGTCCTGGGATCGGTCCTGGGATCGGTCCTGGGATCGGTCCTGGGATCAAGCCCCGCATGGGGCTCTCTGCTCAGCAGGGAGCCTGCTTCCTCTTTCTCTCTCTGTCTGCCTCTCAGCCTACTTGTAATCTCTGCCTGTCAAATAAATAAATAAAATCTTAAAAAAAAAAAAGGGAAAAGTACAATTACTTGCCCTTTTTTTCTTCAAGATTGTTTCCTTTGTTGATACTTAATTGATTAATGGTATTATTTCTGTCAAGATCATCATGAAAAAAGAGGCATTTAAGTTGGAAGGGGAGAGGAATGTGCTAATGCTGCAAAATGCATTTTCTTCTAGGAGGAAGAGTTTGTAGGACAACTCTCAATTATTTGGTAAAATAACCCTTCAACATTTCCAACTCATTTGGGTTCATTTCTTTTGGAATAGGTGAGCATTTATAATTATTTAAGTCAGGTTTCATTTATATTAAGAATTTTAGAAGAGACTTGATAGTTTCTCTTATCAAAAGATACTAACTAGGTTAAATATACTTCAACTTCTTTTGGATTCTTAGAAATGTATAACTCTTGAGTTTATGCTTCTTTACAGGCTTAATTCAAGAGCAGATAAGGGCACTTTGCCTAATTTAAACCAAGTGAAATTCATATTATAAAATAATACATAATTTAGCAGGCAAAGATAAATCAAACTTTCTTAAAACCATGAAAAAGTTTGAAATTGTATCCAATCTTAATACACCCACATAGCATATCTGAGAACGCCTACACTTAATGAACTTTGCCAACTTGACTTTAGATGAAAGAAGATTGAACAACTTACTTTTTCGAATAACTAGGGATGGAAAACTGCAATTTTCATCACAAAAAATCAAACAATTTAAACATAAGAATTAGTAAGTGATTTATTTTAAACAACCTATTTGGACAGTTGTGATACTTTCCCAATTTATTTATTTTTAAAATGGTGATCAAGCCTTTATGCCATTTACAGTACTTCTTGAAAGCTTAAAAAAAAGTCTATAAATACTACAGACCTCTTGCAAAAAGGTGCTTGGCATTTCATTAAAATCATAACATAAACAGACTGAAAAAAATGTCTATCTTTTAAAAAGAAAGTGTAAAGGTTCTTTTTAAGTATGATGCATCATTTATTATGTCCTCTCAAAATAAAAGATAAAACAGAAAACATAAAAACAAAAAGCCATAATCAATCATTTAAAGACTAGCTTTAAAAAATGTCTTTGCCTCTTGAGTATAACATAAACTGTATGTATTTTGCTCTTTACCACCTAATATAAAAATCATCAGGGACATTATATGTAATACATTTAAAGCCAATCAGTAATGTAGATTATTGGAGAATAAAGATTATTTACTGTTTCCAAAGTTATCATTCTACAGCACAAACTTAAATTAGAACATTAATTTTACATGCATACACATACATACACACACACACACACACACACACACACACACACATTGAGTTATCCTACAGAGCTTTAAAATAACACTAGTGACCATTTTTGAACCAATACTACATATTTATGAAGATTATTTAACATTCTTAAAGTAAATTTGCAAATGAGGTATGACTGCCTTTTTACAGGTGACAGTATTAACACTCAAAACAGAGTATACTAGTTCCATTTCACAGCTTTTATTTTATTTTTTTTAAAGATTTTTTGTATTGATTTATTTGACAGACAAAGATCACAAGTAGGCAGAGAGGCAGGCAGAGACAGAGAGAGGGGGAAGCAGGCTCCCTGCTGAGCAGAGAGCCTGATGTGGGGCTTGATCCCAGGACCCTGAGATCATGACCTGAGCTGAAGGCAGAGGCTTAACCCACTGAGCCACCCAGGTGCTCCCATTGCACAGCTTTTAATTAATAGATTCCAGTTTCAAACTTAAGTTTGTATGAGTTCAAAGTCTCTATGCTAGACACGCCGCAATGCCATCACCCATTATATATGATGCAATTCATTAGAGACTGAAAAATTTATACTTCACTGTGACCAATACAAGTGCAAAGTAGATCTATGAAATTTATTATATACCTGGGATGGACAAGTAGATAAAAAATGATTATATATACAAGTATATATCATATATATATATGTGTATATACACATATAGTATTTATATACACATATATATAAAAGATGTTTATATATGTGATCCTTATATACAATCAATAGCACATATCTACACGTCACGTATATATGCATTATATGTTACTGATTTATATATTGATGCATATAGTGTGTATACATATACATATATGAAAGATGTTTATATATGAGTTTGCTTATATATGTGATCTTTATATATGATCAATAACACACACCAAATGTGTATGGATATTGCTAAATGACCATGGCATTCTTTCTAGAAAGTCATGAATCAGCTTCAAAATTCTCAACACAGTTCTTTGAGAGATATCATCAATCAGACATTTCTTTCAGTGTTTATTGTCAAATCATTCATTTTCTGTTTATATTATTTGCACATACCTACCTTTCTGCCTGTCCCTGTCTCTAATCACTCTCTTTTAGCACTTATACACCAGCTAAGATGGCCTTATTTCTAACCTCTGAATTCAAAATCACATCAACTTGGTTCCATCTCTGGGCTTTACCAGTTGTTCTTCTCTTTACTTGGATATTCTTTCTTCAGATCTTGGCTATCTCCTTCAGTTACAGTTCAAGTATCAACCCCTCAGAGTAGTCTTCTCTAAGAAAATTGGCTATAGGAGCTATTCCCTGTATCTTAGTAATGTTCTAGCACATTGACCTGTTGTTTTTGTAGGTCTTACTGCAATGCGAGACTATTTTAGTAATTTGTTACTTTTCTATGACATTTACCACTAGAGTATAAACTTACTAAGGATAAGCCCTTGACTTCTCTTATTCATTTCCACATTCTGAATGTCTGTAATAAGTCTTAGAACACCTGAAACAAATATTTGATAAATTAACAAATTACTAGAAAATATATATTATTATATAGGTTGAAACATGTATTCTTGGAATTTCTAGACAGTATGTATGTTAGTTTTGCTCTCCTATTATTTAATTTAATGAGCTAGTAAATAGATGACAAGCATAAGTTGCTTTCAGTCTGGTATCTTGGAAAACAAAGTATATTTTAATTTTTTGAAATTTCTTGAGATGAGGAACTTACCAAATCAGTGCAGTTTTCTTTGCTATAATTAATGGAACAATTTAAGGAGTTTTGATGACTTTAAGTAGATGGCTTCTATCTTCACCCTCACATAATTGCAAAATTAATTGGATAAAGTTCTTTATCTTCCAAAAGTAATAAAAAATAAAACCCTCACAAAACATTTTTTCAACCTAACCATAGATATATACTTCAAATTCTCTCAGGTTTCAGAGTAGTTCATTTCTGTAATATTTTCCATCACAACTGTCATGTCCCTAATTCTTTATACATACCTCACCTCTAAAATCCTTCTTTTTTATGTTGAAATGTAACTGGTATAAACCCTATGTAGAATTCCCATGTTCAAAGATTTTTTTATATAAACTTGGATTCATATATTTCTCTCTTTTGTTTTCAAAGTTCATACTGATTCATCCCTTCAACCTCAATCTAGACTATTTCTTCGAACCAATAATTTTTTAATATTATTACTATTCACTTCTCTTCCTAGGTGGTAGTGAATCATTTATTTATTCCTAGAATAAAGTGTAGTTGATAAAATATTGGCTTCTAGACATGAAGAAGCAAATGTAACCAGACTTACTCCTGACATAAATAATTGGAAGCAGGACAAAATATATGAAACAACTGTTTTCTGACACTGGACAACATGAAGATTAATGCTGAGCTCCTTCAGGGAAAATAAACAAGTAAGATGAGCATTATAATTACTTTGGTTTTCTAGTCTGAACTAGAAAGCACAGATGGGATTCCAAGCACAACATGAGGGTTCACACTGAGTTAAGGAGACAAAGCTTGGAGTTTAAGAAGATTCAGGAGGGTGAAATTTTTATGGCAGAAATCTGAAGAGTAAGGAACCTAGAGGAAATCTGAAGAGAAGGCCCATGAAAATTTCCTAAATACTTAGTTGCATTATGCATACCATAAAAATCCATGAGGCTGAGAAAGAACAGAGGATGCTATAAATCACATAATTTTAGAACCCAAACAGGCTTGAATCTTTCAATTTCTACAGAGCTGAATGAAGAGTCTTTGTTAAACAGCTGCAACATCCACTGTAAGTCATAAAAAGGTCATCTCTTATTAGGACTAGTTATATTTAGAATAAATATTAATCTAAACCAAAACTAAAATGTTTGTTTTAAAAGGCTTTAAAAATTATATCGATTGTAAGAAATAATGTAATTGCCTTTAGAACAACATCCAGCATTGTTTAAGAGGACACAACAAAATCCAACCCACAATATCATAAGAATTACAGTATCAACATCTAAACAGAAGTAGCTGCAAAGGTGGTAACATAGAAGGCTACCAGACTCCTCTTCTCCCACAAATGTACCAAATATAAAGTTACATATGGACTCTCCCATTGAAAGAAATCCAGTGTATGCTGCATTATCTTCTGGGAGATCCTAAATGCAATCACCTTATAAAAGAAGAATTAACATCAATTTTCTCAATCATTCATAATAAAAGGAAGAGGAAAAGAAGTATTTCCTAACTAGAGTAAGGTCAATATTATTCTGGCACCAAATGCAGAAAGAGATGTCACAAAAAACTACAGACCAATGCACAAACCCTCAAAATTACTAGCAAATTAAACCCAGGAGCATACAAGGATTATATGCCATTATCAAGTGGGATTTATTCCAGGAATGCAACACTACTTTAACATATAGTAATAAAATAATACACCATTACTAATAGACTAAAGGAAAAAAGACACATGATCATCTCAATAGATGTAGAAAAACATTTGACAAAATCTTACCACATTTCATAATAAAAATAAATAGCAAACTACAAAGAGATGATAGCTTCCTCAACCCGATAAAGGGCATGTATAGAAAACCCACAGCTAATACCTTACTTAATGGTGAAAAGAATGAATGATTTTCCCCTAAAACATGAACAGGACAAGAATGTCTATTCTGCCATTTCTAATCAAAACTTTCTGGAGGAGGCACCTGTGTGGTTCAGTTGGTTAAGTGTCTGGCTTCAGGTCAGGTCATGGTCTTAGAGTCCTGGGATTGGGATTAAGCCTGACATAGTGCTCCCTGCTCAATGCAGGGCAGGGTTGAGGTGGGGGGTATTTCTCCTTCTCTGCTCCCTCTGTCCCTCCCCTTGCTCAAGTGAGCTAAGGAGCACAAACTCTCTCTCTCTCTCTCTCTCTCTTTCTCTCAAATAAATAAAATCTTAAAAACAAACAAACAAAAAAACCTTCTGGACATTCTAGTCAGGGCTATTAGAAAAGAGAAATAAATAACAAGTACACATATGCAGGGCCGAGAGCTGGCTGCCCCGAATTGTGCCACTCTGGCATACAGATTAGTTTAAATAAAGGTTACCTGGGAGTCAGCCTATACAAGAAGGATGCTCAGACTCTCCTCCTGCCCCCCAGAAAGCAGCAAATAAAGTTCTCCTTGTGAAAGGTAAGGTACCTTCCCTAAACCAGGAAGTAAAGAGACACCCTTGTCACCAGAGATGGGAAATTTAGAACCAGGAAGGCTGTACAAACAGTTCTTGTTACTTTTTACTAATTTACTATCATAGCCCAAATTCTGTTTAGAATTTCTAACTGAAGCTCTCAAAATTAAGTTTCTTTGTCCTGTCAATTCCTCATAGATTTATTGTCTGTCTAAAAGGTATAAAAACTGCTTGTCTTGGTCATTTTTATAGGTCTCAACTTCAGAACAGGGCCTCCATTCACATATGATAAAACTTTGGATTTTTTTTCTCCTGTTAATGTCTCATGTATTTTTAATTCTTAGTCCACCTGGAAGACCTTAAGAATGGAGAAGAATTTTTCCTTCACATATTAGAAAGGAAGAAGTAAAACTATCTCTATTTGTAGAAGAATATAATGTTATACATAGAAAATCATATTCACAAAAATTTAGAGCTAATAAATGGGTTCAGCAAAGTTACAGGATGAAAAAAATCAATACACAAATATCAATTAAAATCCTATGCATTGGCAAGGAACAATCTGAAAATAAAATTAATAAATTTCCATTTTCAGTAATACCAAAACAAAAGAATGTCAAAAATGACATAAGTAGAGCCATTTTAAAAACAGAGCTGGAACAGCCATATTAAAGGAAGTGCCTTGCAAGTCTTATTTTCTAAATTTTGAATTGAGCCAAACCACCAGTATTCCAAAGTGTTGGCAAGAATGAAAAAGATCCTCTATGAAAAGATTTATAAAAGAAAACTTTTGCCTAAAGGTCACTTCACCTAACTAATGAATAAGGTACAACTCCAGCCCTGATTGTCATCCCCGATGAATTCTTCTTAAAAACTTACCTAATCTTTTTTTTTTTTTCCATAAAAAACTTTAGTCCACACCTACAATTAGGACACTATTTGGATATCTATCTAAACCTGTGTATCCTCAATTATAATTTTTTTATGCCAAATAAATGTTTTGCTGTTTTTTAGGTTAACAGGAATTATGAATACATTTGAGCATAGAAATGAAAGATACAAATGGAACATTCTTCAATAGAGACAATGTGGCAGGTATAAAACTTCACATTGATTGGTTAGGCAAAGCCTTCTTAGATATTAACACAAAACCTACCAATAACCAAAGGAAAAATAAACAAATTGAGCTTATCAAAATTAAAAACTTGTATGTCAAAGGACACTGTAAAGATACTGAAAAAACAACCCACAGAATGGCAGAAAATCCTCTCAAATCACGTATCTGATAAAGGATTGTATCCAGAGTAAAATAAAGGACCCTGATAACAGGAGCAAGAAAAGACAATTAAAAAGTTGATAAATGATCCAAAGAATATTTATCCAAAGAAGATATAAAAATCACCGTAAGAACATGAAAATAAGCCAGGCATCATTACTTAAGAGGGAAATACAACTCAAAAACCACAGTGAGGGACACCTGGGTGGCTCAGTGGTTAGGCCTCTCTGCCTTTGGCTCAGGTCATGATCTCAGATCTCCGTATCTGGCTCTCTGCTCAGCAGGGAGCCTGCTTCCCCCTCTCTCTCTGCCTCCTTCTCTGCCTGCTTGTGATCTCTTTCTCTCTCTCTCTCTTCTCTGTTGAGTAAATAAATAAAATTAAAAAAAAAAAAAACACAGTGAGATACCGCTTCTCACTATCCACTAGGATACCTATTAGGATGCCTATAACAAAAATGACAGATGATTTTAAGCTCTAGCAAAGATGTGAAACTCTATGCAACTTATCCATCCACTGGAGGAATTTAATATGACTCAGTCACTCTGGAGCACAGTTTGACAATTCCCCAAATGTTACACATACAAGATCCATAAAGCCAAGCACTTTCGGGGTGCCTGGATACTTAGGTCAGTTAAGTGTCACTCCAGATCTCAGCTGAGGTGTTGATCTCAGGGCCCTTAGTTCAAGCCCTAGTAGGCATGAAGCCTACAATAAATAAATAAATAAATAAATAAATCCCAGATATATATATCCAAAAGAATGAAAATACACTTTCACAAAAAGATTGTACACAAATCTTCTTAACAGTATTTCAAAATAGTCAAAAAGTGGACACACGGCAAATGTCCAAAAACTGCTGGATAAACAAAGTGATATATCCACATTATTTAATGCCATTATTTGGCATTAAAAATGAAGTGTTGATACATGCTACAACAGGGATCATCTTTATAAAAATTACACTAAAGGAAAGAATCCAGTCACATACAATATATGTATGATCCTATTTATATTAAAGCCCCAAATAAGCATATTTGTAGAGACAGAAATTATTTTAATGGTAGCATAGGCCTAGGACATGCAGGATTGTGTGGGGTAGGAAAATGAAGAGTGGCTGCTAATACAATATACAGTTTCCTTATGGGGTGATGGAAATGTAAAATTGTGATAATAATTGCACAACTCTGAATATACTGAAGACCAATTAATTGTGCACTTGTATGTGAAATAAATCTTATTAGATCTGTTAAAAAATCAATCTGACTTGACACATTATCAAAAATAAAAGAAGAAAAATAAAATGCCCAAATCTAGGGATCCAAGAAAGATTAGATAAAATTCAGTTAGCACTCATTTAGGAAAAACAAAAACAAAACAAAACAAAAAAAAAAAAAACAACAACTTAGTGAACTAAAAACGGAAATGACTACAAAAAGGAAGGGCACCTGGTTAGTTAAGTGTCTGTCTTTAGTTCAGGTCATGAGCCCAGAGTCCTAGGATTGAGCCCTGAGCTGGAATCCCTGCTCAGCAGGGAGCCTGCTTCTCCCTCTGCCTCCGCTGTTCCTCCTGCTTGTGCACTCATATTCTCAATCTCTCTCTCTCTCTCTCTCTCTCTGTCAAATAAATCAATAAATAAAACCTTTAAAAAAAAGCCTAAAGTAAACATCACACCCAATTGTGAAATAAAAAATTTTCCCTTGATTTTGAGAATGAGATAAGGATATCCTCTTAATCAATAAGATAAAACATTGTACTGGAGTTTTTAGTATTTCAATAGAGTGAGAAATGGAAATAGCATAAAACTTAAAAAGGAGTAATAAAATTGTTATTGTTTGCATATGCTATTGTATTGTTAGAAAACCTAAGGAATCTTTGGGAAAACTATTAGAATCCCTAAGTAAAATTAAGCAAAATCTCTGGATTACAAAGTTAGTATAGAAGGTAAATACATTAAAAAAAAAAATCCTAAGCTCCAGCAGCAAATGAATACAACATGAAATTCATAAAACTACCATTTCAGTAGCATCAAGAATATCTAATACACAAAAATAAAACTAATAAAAATACCCAAGACTTTTACACTGAAAACTGCAAAGCACTGTTGAAAAAATTTAAATAATCTGTAGAGGGATTGTACAATGTTCATGAAATAAAAGATTCAATGTTATAGACAACTCTTCCCAAATTTTGCTATGGATTAAATGCGAAATATATAAAGAACTTATATGAATCAATAGAAAAAAACAAAAAATCCATTAGAAATATGAGCAATAGATTTGCACAGGATCTTTATAATAATGTATATCCAAATGGACAATGAATAATGAAATACTGTTCACTTTCATTAGATTTCAGAGAAAAAAACATAAAACTACAGTGAAATGTTATACGTAAGGCCCCCTCAACAAAAAAAAAAAAAAAACTAAACAAAAAAAAATGTAATATACCTAAATTCTATAAAAGACTAGAGCTATTTAAACTCTTATATACCACTAGTGAGAATACAACTATTTTGTAACTTGTTTGGCAATATCTATTAGAGTAACAGATATACTTTATTACCCAGTAATTCCATTTCTAGGTTTAGAGCCAACCAAAATGCTTATACAATTCAGCAGATACATAGTGATAAATTAGAATTTTTATAGCAGAAGTACACATAATAGTGCCAAAATTTAAACTTCTAAAATGTCCAACAACTGAGAATGGATATGTAAAGGGTGGTACATTCACATATTGGAATGTGATATAGCAAGAAAAAATTTAAAACTATGAATTTCTGCATCAATATGGATGAATCTCATAACTGAAATGTTGAAATAACAAATAACAGGCACCAAAGATACCATAATGCATATATATAAAGTTCAAAAAAATACCTGAAACTACTCTATGATTTTAGAAGTTGCCATAGTGATGAGTCTTTGGGGAGAAAAGAAGCTGAAGACAATACTTCTGCAAAAATGAGAACTTTGTCTATTGTTCCAGTTGTGCTTACCGTGACAAAGAGGAATTTTAAAAATTGATCGTTAGGAGGAGGAGTCAAGATGGCGGAGAAGTAGCAGGCTGAGACTGCATCAGGTAGCAGGAGACCAGCTAGATAGCTTATCAAACCATTGCAAGCACATACAGATCCAATGGGAGATTGAAGACAAGAACAGCAATTCTAGAAACAGAAAATCGACCACTTTCTGAAAGGTAGGACCAGTGGAGAAGTGAATCCAAAGCAACAGGAAGATAGACAGAAGGGGAAGGGGCTGGCTCCCAGCAAGCAGCAGAACAACAGAGCACAAAATCAGGACTTTTAAAAGTCGGCTCCACTTGTCAAATAAATAAATAAAGTCTTTAAAAAAAAAACAAAAAGAAGAAGAAGTCTTCTCCACTGAAGGACATCGCTCCAGAGGCTAAACCGGGGTGAAGCCCATGTGGGGTCAGCATGGCCCCAGGTCCCGTGGGGTCACGGAAGGATCGGGGGCATCTGAGTGTCGCAGAGCTTGCAGGTATTAGAGCAGGGAAGCCAGCTACAGACACAGAGCCGAGGAGTAAGCTCTCAGCTTGGGGTTACCTTGAACCAGTCACAGGTTGGGTGAGCTTGGAGCACGGCCAGAGGCAAGGGAGACGGGAGTGATTGGGCTCTTTTCTCTCTTCACCTCTCCGGAGGTGCCGAGCTCTCAGCACCTCCAGACCGGAGACTGGGAGGCCACCATTGTTATTCCCGTCCTCCAGACTCTACGGAAAGCATTTAAGGGACAAATGCTCCTGAAAAACAACCTGAGCGGATTACTTAGCCTGAGACCTGGAAAGGGCGGTGCAATTCCGCCTGGGGCAAAAACACTTGAGAATCACTACAACAGGCCCCTCCCCCAGAAGATCAACAAGAAATCCAGCCAAGACGAAGTTCACCTACCAAGGAGAGCAGCAGAATTCCAGAGGAGGAGAAAGCAAAGCACGGAACCCAGGGCTTTCTCCCCAAGATTCTTTAGCCTTGCAGTTAATTTATTTTTTTTTAATTTTATTTTTTTTTCTGCTAATTTTTTTTAACTTTTACCTTTTCTTTTTTAACATGTTTTAACTAGTTTATCTAATATATATATATATTTTTTTCTTTTTCATATTTTTCTTTATTTGTTTTCTTTTTTTTTTTTAATTTTTTTTTTTTCTGAACTTCTTTTTATCCCCTTTCTCCCCGCCACGATTTAGGGCCTCTTCTGATTTGGTTAAAGCACATTTTCCTGGGGTCTTTGCCACCCTTTTAGTATTTTATTTGCTCCTTCATATACTGTTATCTGGACAAAATGACAAGGCAGAAAAACTCACCACAAAAAAGAAAAAGAAACAAGAGGCAGTACCAAAGTCTAGGGACCTAATCAATACAGACATTGGTAATATGTCAGATCTATAGTTAAGAATGACAATTCTCAAGGTTCTAGATGAACTCGAATAAGGCATGGAATATATTAGAGAAACCCTCTCTGGAGAGATAAAAGCCCTTTCTGGAGAAATAAAAGAACTAAAATCTAACCAAGTTGAAATCAAAAAAGCTATTAATGAGGTACAATAAAAAATGGAGGCTCTTATTGCTAGGATAAATGAGGCAGAAGAATTAGCGATATAGAAGACCAAATGACAGAGAATAAACAAGCTGGGCAAAAGAGGGACAAACAGCTACTGGGCCATGAGGGGATAATTCGAGAGATAAGTGACACCATAAGATGAAACAACATTAGCATAATTGGGATTCCAGAAGAAGAAGAAAGAGAGAGGGGAGCAGAAGGTATATTGGAGAGAATTATTGGAGAGAATTTCCCCAGTATGGCAAAGGGAACAAGCATCAAAATCCAAGAGGTGCAAAGAACCCCCCCTCAAAATCAACAAGAATACGTCCACACCCCGTCACTTAATGGTAAAATTTACAAGACTTAGTGACAAAGAGAAAATCCTGAAAGCAGCCCAGGAAAAGAACTCTGTAACATACAATGGTAAAAATATTAGATTGGCAGTGGACTTATCCACAGAGACCTGGCAGGCCAGAAAGAGCTGGCATGATATATTCAGAGCATTAAATGAGAAAAACATGCAGCCAAGAATAATATATCCAGCTAGGCTATCATTGAAAATAGAAGGAGAGATTAAAAGCTTCCAGGACAAACAAAAACTGAAAGAATTTGCAAACACCAAACCAGCTCTACAGGAAATATTGAAAGGGGTCCTCTAAGCAAAGAGAGAGCCTACAAGTGGTAGATCAGAAAGGAGCAGAGACAATATACAGTAACAGTCACCTTACAGGCAATACAATGGCACTAAATTCATATTTCTCAATAGTTACCCTGAATGTTAATGGGCTAAATGCCCCAATCAAAAGACACAGGGTATCAGAATGGATAAAAAAACAAAACCCATCAATATGTTGCCTACAAGAAACTCATTTTAGACCCGAAGACACCTCCCGATTTAAAGTGAGGGGGTGGAAAAGAATTTACCATACTAATGGACATCAGAAGAAAGCTGGGGTGACAATCTTTATATCAGATCTGTTAGATTTTAAGCCAAAAACTATAATAAGAGATGAGGAAGGACACTATATTATACTCAAAGGGTCTGTCCAACAAGAAGATCTAACAATTTTAAATATCTATGCCACTAACGTGGAGGCAGAGAACTATATAAACTGATTAATAACAAAATCAAAGAAACACATCAACAATAATACAATTATAGTAGTGGACTTTAACACTCCTGCAAATCAATCAATGTGATACAACACATTAATAAAAGAAAGAACAAGAACCATATGATACTCTCAATAGATGCTAAAAAAGCATTTGACAAAGTACAGCATCCTTCAAACTGTAGGGATAGAGGGCACATACCTCAATATTATCAAAGCCATCTCTGAAAAACCCACTGCAAATATCACTCTCAATGGAGAAAAACTGAAAGCTTTTCTGCTAAGGTCAGGAACACAGCAGGGATGTCCATTATCACCACTGCTATGCAACATAGTACTAAAAGTCCTAGCCTCAGCCATCAGCAACAAAAAGAAACTAAAGGCATCCAAATTGGCAAAGAAGAAGTCAAACTATCACTCTTCACAGAAGATATGATAGTGTATGTGGAAAACTCAAAAGACTCCATTCCAAAACTGCTAGAACTTGTACAGGAATTCAGTAAAGTGTCAGGATATAAAATCAATGCACAGAAATCAGGTGCATTTCTCTACACCAACAAAACAGAAGAAAGAGAAATTAAGGAGTCAATCCCATTTACAATTGCACCCAAAACTATAAGATACCTAGGAATAAACCTAACCAAAAAGGCTAAGAATTTATACTCAGAAAACTATAAAGTATTCATGAAAGAAATTGAGGAAGACACAAAGAAATGGAAAAATATTCCATGCTCCTGGATTGGAAGAACAAATATTGTGAAAATATCTATGCTACCTAAAGCAATCTACACATTTAATGCAATCCCTATCAAAATCCCACCCATTTTTTTTCAAAGAAAAGGAACAAATAATACTAAAATTTATATGAAACCGGAAAAGACCTCGAATAGCCAAAGGAATTTTGAAAAAGAAAGCCAAAGTTGGTGGCATCACGATTCCAGACTTCAAGCTCTATCATAAAGCTGTCATAATCAAGACAGCATGATACTGGCACAAAAACAGACACATAGATCAATAGAACAGAATAGAGAGCCCAGAAATGGACCCTCAACTCTATGGTCAACTAATCTTTGAGAAAGCAGGAAAGAATGTCCAATGGGAAAAAGACAGCCTCTTCAATAAATGGTGTTGGGAAAATTGGACGGCCACATGCAGAAAAATGAAATTGGACCATTTCCTTACACCACACATGAAAATAGACTCAAAATGGATGTGAGAAAGGAATCCATCAAAATCCTTGAAGAGAACACAGGCAGCAACCTCTTCGACCTCAGCCACAGCAATGTCTTCCTAGGAACACCGCCAAAGGCAAGGGAAGCAAGGCCAAAAATGAACTATTGGGATTTCATCAAAATCAAAAGCTTTTGCACAGCAAACAGTTAACAAAACCAAAAGACAACTGACAGAATGGGAGAAGATATTTGCAAATGATATATCAGATAAAGGGCTAGTGTCCAAAATATATAAAGAACTTAGCAAACTCAACACCCAATGAATAAGTATTCCAATCAAGAGTGGATTGGAATTCTTCTGCCAAGACATGCTGTCGGTGCCCGAGTGGCTTGTAGCGTATGCGCGGTGATGCTTTTGGGCTCCACCGTGCCCGCTCGTTGCCTCGGCCGCCGCTGCCTCAAGCCATTGCCGCCGCCAGGTGGCGACGATGCGAAACTGCTCCGGCTGGGCCCGTGGGGGCCTCGGGCGCCGCATGACTTTTTCCGTTGCCCGAAAGTAAACACGCCATTAAGATGGCGGCTGGATGCGAGCCAGTAGGCGGAACTTAAGATTTTGTATCTATGTGGCTGCGAGTGATTGGTTGTGCAATCTTGGTATATATAGACATGCGTGGGTGGGGGAGAGAGAGATCCCAACAGCCAGGCAGAAATAAAGCTTGCTTCACTGAGGTCTCCTGGTCGTTCTTGCTGGCGAGAGCGACAAGTGGTGCCGGCACCCGGGAGACCTGAAACCTACACCGAGGAGTGCTCAGTGAACGCAACGATCCGGTAAGTGTGCACAAAATTTCAGATAAGAAAGTTCCTAAGTATAGGACGAGAAGTGAGAAAGTTCCTAAGTATAGGACGAGAAGTGAGAAAGTTCCTAAGTATAGGACGAGAAGTGAGAAAGTTCCTAAGTATAGGACGAGAAGTGAGAAAGTTCCTAAGTATAGGACGAGAAGTAAAAGGGTTCCTAGGCATAGGACAAGAAATAATGGGATCAAAGTTTACTAAGATGGGAGGATTACTGACGGAGGTGCTTAAGGCTGATGGCACTCCGCTAGACTCTAACCATAAAACGGTTAAAAATGTTATCGAGGAGCAGGTCAGAGAAGCCTCTAAGGCAGGATCTAGCAGAGGGGGAGAAAATTCAGAGGAGAGCTCCTCTGAAGATGAGCTTGGCGAAGCCATGACACACTTAAAATTAAAAGAGGAAGGCCCTAACAAACCTTTAAAGGGAAAGACATACAAAGAAGCCGGGAAAAAATATGACTCCCTAGCGCCCTCTGTCAGAGAGCTACTAGTAGTGCTCCTAGTGCTCCAAAGATTTTCAGACACTCCCCTAAATATTATTTCTGATAGTCAATATGTGGTAAATGCAACAAAAAATATTGAAACAGCCATCCTCTCCTTAAGTGATTCACCTATTCCATGGATCTTAAGGCAACTACAAGAGGTTGTGCAACTGCGCACTGCACCAGTTTTTATAGATCACATCAGAGCCCATATGAGCCTACCAGGACCATTATCCGAGGGCAATGCTCTAGCAGACCACAATAGTCGTTTCCAACTCATTTGCCCTACCTTAGAACAGGCGAAGCTGTTCCATAGCAAATGGCATGTGAATTCTAATACCTTAAGATATAGATTCCATATCACCAAAGAACAGGCAAGAGATATAGTAAGGACCTGTGGGAATTGTGCCACATTACTCCCTCAGCCTTCCTTAGGGGTAAATCCCAAAGGCCTTCAAGCTAATCACCTATGGCAAATGGATGTCACACATGTACCTGAATTCGGGCAACAAAAGTACGTACATATATCAGTGGACACTTATTCGGGTATCATAATGGCTACTCCCCTCACAGGGGAGAATTCAAAACAAGTCTTCACACACTGCCTACGATGCTTCGCAGATTGGGGTATCCCAAAACAAATAAAGACAGATAATGGACCTGCATGTACATCAAAATCTATCCATTAATTCCTAAGTCAATTTGGTATAGTCCATACTACAGGTATACCTTACAATCCACAAGGTCAAGGAATAATTGAACGCGCCAATGGCACCTTCAAACGATGCTTACAAAAAATAAAAAAAGGGGGGATAGGGGATGACTACAAGTCACCCCGTGATCTTACATCTCTCACCCTTTACATTTTAAATTTTTTGTCCTTGGACCATAATGGTACATCTGCAGCAGACAGGCATGCGGAGGTTACCGAACGCACTCTAGCCCAGGCAAAGTGGAAGGATATACTCACGGGCCAATGGAGAGGCCCTGACCCGGTCCTAAGATGGCACCGAGGTTCTGTTTGTCTTTTTCCACAGGATGCCCAAGTGCCTATCTGGGTCCCGGAGCGACTGATTAGAAGAATCGATCAACAAGGCCCGCCCCGTCCTGATGCTTGGCCTGATAGTGATCCTGGCGCCACCAGCATCCCTTCAACAGATGCACCAATGGGCAATAGTGAAAGCCTGGCCGTTCCCCATGCCACTGACGAATGAGTCCGCCATCCTCCCTCCTGTATACCTACTTTCATTCCCATGCCCGTTTCTGCAAATCCTAACAATTCGCCTGTATTGCTCTCCAGACATAAAAGAGACTTTGGGATCACTGCAGCCATTATTGCGGCTGTAGCAGCCTCCGCAGCTGCAGCAACGGCAGCGGCTGTAGCTCTCACCACATCTGTAACAAGTGGACATTCTCCAGAAACTATTGACGACCGGATGGATCCAATCACTTTCTGGACTTTGCATAACCTCCATGGCCAATAATGACCTTTCTATTGCTGCTAATCCGTGGAAAGAGTTAAGCAGATAAGATTGACATAGCTCCATTACGGGATTGTGTATCTGTTGTAAATCCTTATGTTCCGCCGTTTTGCATCATTACATAAACAACAATGTAGGCAACAGTTGGCGCTAGTACAAGCTTGCATGGCACTGGAAGCTGGTACATTTCCCCAAATCTGGCTGGCAGCGCTAGATCGGTAGTCAATGACGGGTAAGATTGGCTGCATGCACATAGCAACCTAAGCCAGGAGTTCTCCAACCAGGGGGAATTATCCGATGACGGGTAAGCATGTTCATGGCAGCTGACAACCTAAGACAGGCACGATCTCCTGCCTTGCATGCCTAATATAAAAGAAAAGGGGGAGATGTCGGTGCCCGAGTGGCTTGTAGCGTATGCGCGGTGATGCTTTTGGGCTCCACCATGCCCGCTCGTTGCCTCGGCCGCCGCTGCCTCAAGCCATTGCCGCCGCCAGGTGGCGACGATGCGGAACTGCTCCGGCTGGGCCCGTGGGGGCCTCGGGCGCCGCATGACTTTTTCGTTGCCCGAAAGTAAACACGCCATTAAGATGGCGGCTGGATGCAAGCCAGTAGGCGGAACTTAAGATTTTGTATCTATGTGGCTGCGAGTGATTGGTTGTGCAACCTTGGTATATATAGACATGCGCGGGCGGGGGAGAGAGAGATCCCAACAGCTACCCAGAAATAAAGCTTGCTTCGCTGAGGTCTCCTGGTCGTTCTTGCTGGCGAGAGCGACAACATGCACAGACATTTCTGCAAAGAAGACATCCAGATGGCCAACAGACACATGAAAAAGTGCTCCACATCATTTGGCATCAGGGAAATGCAAATCAAAACCACAATGAGATATCACCTCACACCAGTTAGAATGGCTAAAATTAAGAAGCCAGGAAATGACAGATGCTGGTGAGGATGTGTAGAAAGGGGAACCCTCCTACACTGTGGGTGGGAATGCAAGCTGGTGCGGCCACTCTGGAAAACAGCATGGAGGTTCCTCAAAAAGTTGAAAATAGAACTACCCTATGACCCAGCAATTACATTACTGGGTATTTACCCTAAAGATACAAATGTAGTGATCCGAAGGGGCACGTGCACCTGAATGTTTATAGCAGCAATGTCTATAATAGCCAAACTATGGAAAGAACCTAGTTGTCCATCAACAGATGAATGGATAAAGAAGATGTGGTATATATACACAATGGAATACTGTGCAGCCATCAAAAGAAATGAAATCTTGCCATTTATGATGACATGGATGGAACTAGAGGGTATCATGCTTAGTGAAATAAGTCAATCAGAAAAAGACAACTATCACATGATCTCCCTGATATGAGAAAGTAGAGATGCAACATGGTGGGTTAGGGGGTTAGAAGAATAAATGAAACAAGATGGGATCAGGAGGGAGACAAACCATAAGTGACTCTTAATCTCACAAAACAAACTGAGGGTTGCTGGGGGGAGGGGGATTGGGAGAGGGGAATGGGGTTATGGGCATTGGGGAGGGTATGTGCTATGGGGAGTGCTGTGGGTGTGCAAACCTGGCGATTCCAGACCTGTACCCCTGGGGATAAAAATACATTATATGTTTATTAAAAAAATAATAATAAATAAAAAATTTTTTTTAAAAATTGATCATTAGACAATTTATTTGTATCTTATATGCAAGTTATTTCTAAATAAGTACCTTACAGGGGCACCTAAGTGGCTCAGTTGGTTAAGCATCTGCCTTGGCCTCAGCTCATGATCCCAGGGTTCTGGGATCCGAGCCCAGTGTCTGGCTCCCTGCTCAGTGGAAAGCCTATGTCTCCCTTTCCCTGTGCCTGCTGTTCCCTCGCTTCTGTTCTCTCTCTCTTTCTCTCTCTCTCTCTGTCAAATAAATACAATCTTAAAACAACAACAGCAACAACAACTAAGTACCTTACAGAACGAGCATGACAATGTGAATGGATGTGTATTTCGTTTTAAGAAACAAAAATATTGTTGTATGCCTGGAATATAGGAAAAATATTCTGAAGATAATACATAAACAGAACACACTGCATAACTCAAACTAGAAGAATCTTATAATAAAAGAAAAGGAAAGAGTTTATAGCAAGTTCGCTTCTCTATAACTTTAGAAAATCCAATTCATAATGTTATTTAAAAATTAATATAATGGAATCCTCTATATTTTAAAACTTCTTTTCTTTTTCGTAATTTCTCAAGGATGTTCAACAGTGACTGAGCAATATCTGTAAATTATTCCAGTACTTTGTAATATAAATTGAACAAGCCTCAAAAGTAAATTAATATTTAAAGCTACGGTGCTCTTCCCTAATAGCTCTTCACCTTTTAGAAAGCAGTTTGCTCTTTGAATTCTTTGTAATATATTTCCAGATTTGGAGATAAATTCTCTTATTTTTAGAAGATGAAAATGAAATAGAAGTGGACCTTTTTATCTTCATCCTAATTTCAAATCAGTAGATCAGCATGCTCCTAGTTGTCCATTTTAACATTAACTATATGATAAAACCTTTTTTTTTAATCGAGGAAAGTATTTTTTCTTGAGCTTCAGTTCATTTTTTCATTTAAAGATACTATTGTGACAGGATCACTAGGTTTATACTGCTCTTTCATTCTCCATTATTTACTATCTTTTAATGCCTTTAATATAAAATGACACCTTATTGGATAAAAAAAATTAAATTTTCTTTTGAAAAAATACCAGTTGATAATGGTTAGAATATAATAAAAAGAGTTTCTGAAATTTAGGAATAAAAGTAATCGCAAAGAGTACATCAATAAATCCTCCTGATAGAAGAAACAGTCTCTCTGTTGGAAATAAAAGTAAAGCGACAGAATTTGATGACTGAAATCAGATGACTTACCAAACATTAAGAAGTTTCTATGCATTAGGTCAGGCTATCTGTGAATATCTATTCTTCTGGATGTATACAAAGAAAACATTGTCTTTAAATTCCTATACCTAAGATTATTCCTGATACAAAGATTACAGAAACAAATACTGTGAGGATCATTGTTTACCTTGTAATATCAAGATACTCAGATGCTAGCCTTCTTGTGTCAAGTATTTCAAGCTATTCTGTTCTCTTGTCTCTTTCTTGAACTTTAGTAGAAGGATCAGTAACCTTTGACCACTACATCAGTAACATAATACCTGATAAGCAAAGCAGATGTATTCTGAAATGCAGTTATTTGTCATCCAACTAAACTCATCAGCCCATAATGTCAAGATTACTTTAGGAATACATACTGATCTCACTAAAATAGCTTCAAATGATATATCAGAGAAACTTATATTCTGAATTTGTTTCTTTAAGGTCAGTATTCTATTCTAAAGTCAGTTCCTTTAAAATAAGTATCTATTCCTTGAAATGAATACATTGTTGACTGTGCTTTGTCTTCTCTCTTAATAAATGAGTACATTTTATCTTAACCACTCTATTTAGCATCTGTTATCATATCAAGTATACTGTAATTATTTCCCATTTTTTTTTACATTTCTCCCTCACATTTTTTCTACATTGGAACAGTCCCCAACTGTTCAGTCTGACACAGATGTCTATTCTTTACACAACGGTATTCTCATATCTGTCACTTTTTCTATTAATTCATTTATTTAATTTAATTAATTTATTTGAAAGAGAATGAGTTCATGAGCAGGGGATAAGGTAGAGGGAGAGGGAAAAGCAGACTCCCCCCTGAGCAGGGAGCTAGATACAGGACTCATCCCAGGACCCTGGGACCATGACCTTAGCTGAAGGCAGACATTAACCAACTGAGCGACCTGGGCATGCCCTATTGATTAATTTCTTATTTCCAGGAATAAATGCCATTTTTTGTCCGTAAATGGTAACCCTGCTACCAATAGTAGGTGTATTTATTCTTCTTTTTTGTTTTTCCTGTTTACTTGTAGCAAGAGGATTTTTTTTAAAATATTTTATTTATTTATTTGACAGACAGAGATCACAAGTAGGCAGAGAGGCAGGCAGAGAGAGAGGGGGAAACAGGCTCTCCGCTGAGCAGAGAGCCCGATGCGGGGCTCAATCCCAAGACCCTGAGATCATGACCTGAGCCCAAGGCAGAGGCTTTAACCCACTGAGCCACCCAGGTGTCCCTTGTAGCACAAGGTTTGAATACATCTAGCTGCAGTTTTACAGGGTTCTTATTTTGACAAACATGTATGTGGAAATCAGAATTAGCTAAATCTTGGATTGTGAATTAAACCAATACAACTAACATTTATTGACTGCCTACTTTGTGTTTTGCCCACATTGTTATATCCTTCTCATGACAAACAACCAGTAACTATTACAAGAAGCTTAATATTTTACAGTCAGTCTTTCCTCCTCCACTCTTATTTCACAAATTAACATTGTTTCCTATGTGTCTAAAATTGTAGGGTAAGATACAAACTGAAGCCAAAAGGGCATTACATACTCCTGTATTACAATAAATTATTTCCTCTTATTCTAAAAAGTAAATGTACCTTCAAACCACTTAATTTAAAGATAACTTTACTAATAAAACAGTCTTTGAAACTTACTTGATTTTTCTAATGGTACTGCCATGTATTTTCCCTAAAGGCATCAATGACACATGTGGATTCCAAGATCAATATACATATATTTCTTTTAATTAGCTCAGCAAGTTCATAAGTTCATAACATAAATGAATGGAACACTCTACATAAAGTGAATCAATGTAAATTTAGGGGCGAATAGTCATTGAGAAGTTTCTTGCTCTCGATTTTTCAAGTCATATATATATATATATATATATATATATATATATGGCTTCAGCTTCAGCCTTTTAGAAACATATATATTCATATATATCACATAGTCATATGTATACACATACATTTATGTATATATCCATACTAAAATCACAAATTTTATAGGAAAGATAGTTGGGAGAAATTTCCCAACTTATCGAGACATGCATATTTATATTTCTTTTTACCCTACAAATTCAGTTAGTCAATTATACTAAGAAATAAAAAAAATCAGAAACTTAAAAGCACTGCCATCAAAGATAAAAATCCGAAAGGTCCTCTATTTCTCTCAGTTTCATGTTTTTTGTTTGTTTGTTGCAGTGCACCAATTCCTCCTCCAATATTAAAAACACATATTTAATAGGCTGGCAAAATACACCTTTGGCTCTGATTAATTTGTAGCTGTTTCTTTGAAGGAAACGATTTCATTAACAGAGCTATGCAAACATTTCCAGTAGTTTCACAACATATTTCACTTAAAGGGAGAAAAAAAAAAACAAACACGTCTTCCCACTTAAATTCCCTCTTGCCCAATGTATTTAATTCTTCCTAAGACCATTAAAAAGCTTCATGAATGGAAGAATTAGACTTATCTCAGACTATATCCTAAAGAACCATTTTGTCAGAATGAATGGTACTCACCTTACCTAATAGATATTTAGCTCTAGAAAAGCAGTATTAGTCTACACCTGAAATCTTTGAAGCACAATATGAAGATAAGCGCTACAAGCCAAGAATCTTGGGCAGAAGCCCTGAGGTTAGAGGAGAGGTAATGAAATTGTTTACTTCCAACTTTTTTCTCAAAGCAGATCTCAATTAAACTGCATGACAGAATCAATTGAGAGCTTTTAAAATCCTGATGCTCAGAGTATAGAACAGAACAATTAAACCAGAATTTTGGGAGGTGAAACCTAGGCACCAGAAATCTTGAGAACTCCCAAGTGATTCTAACATGCAATCAATGTTGACAACTCCTCTTTTAAAGATAAGATGCTGAGAGCTGCATTCAGTGTCAGTGAAGTTCAGCTTCAATGTCTGACCTCATACAGACTGAAAAAAGCTAGGAAACTTCACTCTGACCTCAGAATCACTACACAAACTTGTAAACCCCAGTTAGAAACAAATAAATTTCAGTAGACACATTTCTTCCACATCTTTCTAAAATCTATTATTAATTTAAATATTTCTTCTGTACACAATTTTGGGTTTTCTTTGTAACTAAGCATATTATCTGTGAATAAGGAAAGAATAGCTTCTTTCTTTCAAATACTTATTCTTTTGATTTATTTTTCTATATTACTGACATAGCTATGCCCCTCCAGATCAATATTGTCTTGAAAGAGTGATAAATATGCTCACCTAGTTCCTGATTTTATTTTTTTTAAGATTTTATTTATTTATTTGAGAGAGATAGAGAGAGACAGCATGAGCAGGGGGAAGGGGAGAGGGAAAAGCAGACTCCCTACTGAGCAAGGAGCCCAATGAGGGGCTGAATCCCAGGACCCTGGGATCATGACCTGAGCCTAAGGCAGATGCTTAACTGACTGAGCCACCCAGGTGCCACTAGTTCCTGATTTTAAAGGGACAACTTACAATGTGTTCACATGAAGATTAATATTTTGCTGTGGGTTTTTGGTAGATTCATTTTATAAAATTAAAGAAATGCCCTTTTATTCCTAATTTACCAAGAAACTGTAACCATCTACTGAGAACTTGTATCTACATACTCTTGATATCCACTGCGCCATTGTTTTCCATTTCCTTATTTTGTGTATTTATTCTATTTTCCACATCATTTGTGTTTATTCTTTTTTTAAAAAGATTTTATTTACTTATTTGACACAAAGAGAGAGATCACAAGTAGGCAGAGAGGCAGACAGAGAGAGAGGAGGAAGCAGGCTCCCTGCTAGCAGAGAGCCTGATGCGGGGCTCGATCCCAGGACCCTGAGATCATGACCTGAGGCAAAGGCAGAGGCTTAGCCCACTGAGCCACCCTGGCACCCCTGTGTTTATTCTTTTATTGGAATTTTAGTTCATTAACTTTTAGTCTTTCACTTAGCTATTGTAAATACACAGCTATCACGTTGCCTTAATATAACAAAATCCTGTATGTTTTTACATTAATATTTTCCTTTTCATTTAGATAAAAATATTCAACCCATGGATTATTTAAAAGTAGACTTGGGGGCATCTGAGTGGCTCAATTGGTTAAGCATCCAACTCTTGATTTCAGCTCAGGTCATGAGATCCAGCCCCGCTTGTTGGGCTCCTCTGTTAGTAGGAAGTCTGCTTGGGATTCTCTCTTTCCCTCTTCCTTTGCCCCTCCTCCTGCTCATGTGAGCTCTCTCTCTCTCTCAAATAAATAACTTTTTAAAAATAATAAAAAAATAAAAGTGGGCTTAAACAATTCGAACAGATTTTTTTTAATTTATTTTTTATTTATTTTCAGCATAACAGTATTCATTGTTTTTGCACCACACCCAGTGCTCCATGCAATCTGTGCCCTCTCTAATACCCACCACCTGGTTCCCCCAACCTCCACCTCCCCCCCGCCACTTCAAACCCCTCAGATTGTTTTTCAGAGTCCATAGTCTCTCATAGTCTCTCATGGTACCCCTGGGGATAAAAATATATGTTTATAAAAAATAAAAAATCAAACAGATTTATTTTTAATTTTTCTTTTTTGAGTTTTAATTTTCAATAAGGAAAATTTTAAATCTACAAGAAGGAAAGAAGTAAACTGGTATCATCCATTACTACACTTAAACAATTAATTCTAAACAATTTTATTCTACATATACCCAAACAGTCCATCCCCACATATTGATTTAAAGCACAAAGATACATCATACCTCCTAATCTGTACATATCTGTACATACAGTACATATCTATAAAATATAAAAATACTTTTCTTTAAACATAAACATAACACATTATCACAACTAAAATAAAATTTATCACTAATCACTAACATTCTCAAATATTTGGTCACTATTCAAATTTCCCTGATTTTATATTTTTATAATTGATTTGTTCAATTCATAATCAAGACAAGGCCCATTTTTCCATGTGATTAACATGCTTATTAATTTTAATCTATAGGCTCTACCTCTCTTTAAAAAACTTTGGGAAACAAAAACCACTTTGTTAAATAGGCAGGATAATTTGTTTTGGAGAATTTCCCATATTTTAGATTATGCAAATGGAAAAAATCCTGAGGTACCTGTTTCCCATGGTCTTTATTTCTGTACTTTTACACAGATAAAATTAAGGTTCAGTTTTTGGAAAGAATTCAGGTGTTGTCAGCCTCTTTCTTCCAATAAATTTTTCTGGCAGTCTTCAACATAAAGGTATTGGCAGCCACTGAAAATTCTTGCCTAGGTTTACTATTTTGTCAGAGGTTACAAACTGCTGACATTCTAATTTTACTAGTCTCTCTGCATTTATTTCTAAACAACTGAAAAAGAGGATTTTATTTTTATGAAATAAGGAAGAAATGAATATTACTCAGCTAACACTATAAAAAATACCATGGTATGCACCTGTGAACCTAACACAAAATAACTTTATTTCATTTTATTTTTTAAAAATCTTTTAAATAATGGTTACTTAATTCTTTTAATTACCTTATAGAGCAGAAAGACAATCTCCTTCCTCTACTTTCTGTTTAAGATACACATTACAAACCTCAGGCTAAGAAATTCTATGAGATGCCTAAGATAATACTATTTTTAAAAGCAGAATTACATAATCTTTCTCTAGGGATAGAGATAAAGAGCAATAAATTAGATTTCATAAAAGCTGAGATTCTTCTGATTTCTCCTTGTAATAATTCTATGACTTTATGCCTCTCTGAGCCTTAATGCTTGTAGCTAAAAATAAGCACTATAATTCTTGAAGTTATGAATTGCAAATGAGAAAAATGCAAGAAAAATTCTGTGACAACTAGAGAGTACTGGAAAACATTATATGATAGGATGGTAAGATACATCAATCTGTTGTATGTTATTAAAATAATTAGTGTATGTGAAATATTGTACACATATGGCCTAGAATGTTATTGGCTATTGATAAGTATTTATTTAAAAGTGAAAAATGTATTTGTGATAAATATGGCATTTTGCTTTTATTAATCACTTTTCTTTCTGCATTTTCATGGTATGAACTGGCTAGCCTCAGTTATCCATTTGCCCCTGGATTGTGGGAAGTTGCTGTTAAAATAATTAAACAAGGAAGTCATTAGATTAAGGTGGCTTTAATACCCTGGGAGCCTACATAAGCAAAGCAAAACCTAAGCCAGGGTCAATTCTCATAAGTGCCTCAAGGTTAAGAAATCAAAACTTAACAACAAGCAATCACAAACAGCCAACCAGGCTTTCCCAAATAGGACAATCACTTAAGCTACAGCCAATCAAATAATTCCCTAGCTTTGTTTCAATGTCTGCTTTACAAAAACCTTTCCTCCAGAACATTGAAAAAGAAAACCGAAACTGGTGGCATCACAATTCTGGACTTCAACCTCTATTACAAAGCTATAATCATCAAGTCTGTATGGTACTGGCACAAAAACAAATACATAGAACAATGGAACAGAACAAAAAACCCAGAAATGGATCCTCAACTCTACGGTCAATTAATTTTCAACAAAGCAAGAAAGAATATCCTATGGAAAAGCAGTTTCTTCAACAAATGGTGTTGGAAAAATTGGACAGCCACATGCAGAAGAATGAAACTGGACCATTTCCTTACACCATACACAAAAATAGACTCAAAATGGATGAAAGACCTCAATGTGAGAAAGGAATCCATCAAAATCCTTGAGAAGAACATAGGCATTAACCTCTTCAACCTTGGCCACAGCAACTTTTTGCTAGACCCATCTCCAAAGGCAAGGTAAACAAAGGCAAAAATGAACTATTGGGACTTCATCAAGATCAAAAGCTTTTACACAGCAAAGAAAACAGGACAAAAGAAAAAGACAACCAACAGAATGGGAGAAGATATTTGCAAATGACAGAGCAGATAAAGGGCTAGTATCCAAAATCTATAAAGAACTTATCAAATTCAACACCCAAAGAACAAATAATCTAATCAAGAAATGGGTAGAAGACACAAACAGACATTTCCCCAAAGAAGACATACAAATGGCCAACAGATACATGAGAAATGCTCAACATCACTTGCATCTGGGAAATACAAATCAAAACTGCAATGAAATACCACCTCACACTAGTCAGAATGGCTAAACTTAACAAGTCAAAAAACGACAGATATTGGAGAGGACGCAGAGAAAGGGGAGTCCTCCTACACTGTTGGTAAGAATGCAAGCTGGTGCAACCACTCTGGAAAACAGTATAGAGGTTCCCAAAAAGTTGAGAATAGAGCTACCTTACAACCCAGCAAATGCACTACTGGGTATTTACCCCAAAAGTACAAATGCAGTGATCTGAAGGGGCACGTGCACCCTGATATTTATAGCAGTGATGTCCACAATAGCCAAACTATTGAAAAGAGCCCAGATGTCCATAGACAGATGAATGATGAAGATGTGGTATACATATACAATGGAATATTACACATCCACGAAAAAATGAAATCTTGCCATTTGCAATGACTTGGATAGAATTAGAAGGTATTATACTAAGTGAAATAAGTCAAGTCAGAGAAAGACAATCATCATATGATCCCACTCACGTGGAATTTAAGAAACAAAACAGGATCATAGGGGAAGAGAGGAAAAAATAAAACAAAATGAAACCAGAGAGGGGGAGACAAACCGTAAGAGAATCTTAATCATAGGAAACAATCTGAGGGTTGTTGCAGGGGGTTGGGAAGGGTGGAGGGATGGGAAAATGGGGGAAAAAAAAGTCTTTCCTTTACATCCTGCTGGTGGAGAGCTCCCAACCATTTTCAACTTGGCGTTACCAGATTCAAATTAATGTTTATTCAAATAAACCTTTCAAAATTTCAATGTACTTCAGTTTATCTTTCTATAGTATGGAAATTAGGTTCGTTAAGATAGAGGAAAGCAAAGAAAAAGAAAGCTTCTGTACTAAAAATAATAATAAATTGAAGTGCCAGGATTTCTCTTGAAGAAAGAATTCTATAAATTTCTTTATATCCCATTTTACATATTGACAGCCAGTCTAAGCCACTAGTCCATAGTGTTTCTCCCATAGAATGGTTAGGCTATCACTTCCTCTGAGAACTGTTAGCCAATGAAGCTTGTTATGTTAAGATGAAAGGGGTCTTATGAAGAGAAAGTAGAAAACTTAAAACCTGGACCTTCCATCTGAGAGGACATATGGGGAAATGTGTCCAGATGTATGTCCAGATCTTTTCAGACCAATATCCAAAGTGACAAACTGTGCTAGTTAAGTCTACAGCAATGATTTGCAAGATATACTCACTGCATTAACAGTGTTTTATTGTTTGCAACTTATAAGAATAAAAAACCAACATTCTGGGGCGCCTGGGTGGCTCAGTGGGTTAAAGCCACTCCCTTCAGCTCGGGTCATGATCCCAGGGTCCTGGGATCGAGCCCTGCATCGGGCTCTCTGCTCAGTGGGGAGCTTGCTTCCTCCTCTCTCTCTGCCTGCCTCTCTGCCTACTTGTGATCTCTGTCTGTCAAATAAATAAATACAATCTTAAAAAAAACCCACAACATCCTGAATTTCTAATGAAGAGGGGCATGAATATCAGCTGAAATCTACTTGAGAAGTATGTCGAAAGTGGTTATTTCCACATGGAAAACTGTCCTGAGCCTGAGAGCTACAAGGTAAGTTGCCTATACCAGGTCTGAAAACCAGAATCAGATTTCAGGGATTCAAACAAGGCTAGCAAAAATCACACTGAGGTCTTGTAGGGGGTTGAATAGTGTCCTCCAAAAATGTATATCCACTCTGAATGTTAGAATGTTACCTTACTTGGAAGTTGGATGTTTACACATGTAATTAGCTAAGATAAGTAGATTAGGGTGGACCCTAAATCCAATAACTAGTGTCTTTATAAGAAGCCATGTCAAGAGATAGAGAGACATATAGAGGAGAAAGCCATGTAATATAGGGGCATACTAGAGTGATGTATCTGAAAAACAAGGAATGCCAAGGATTACTGGCAACCACCAGAAGCTAGGAAAGAAAGTCAAGGGTCAGTTTCTGCCTCAGAGCTCTAAAAACACTCAAACCAGCCAGTATTGCTTTTCTCTCACCTTAGAGAAATTTTGCCAATTCTGCAACTTCATATAAATAGAATCATATATAATCTACATTTGTATAAGATGCTTTAACTCTTTAATCTATAATCTGTTTTTTTTTATTGCTAAGTAGAATTCCATTATATACATTTATCTCAATTTATTTATTCTCCTACTAAGGGACACCTGGACTGTTTTCCAGTTTAAAGCTACTATAAGTTAAGATGCATAAATATGCTGTAAAAATCTTAGGGGTTTTCAGGTGTGTGTTGTGCATGTATATGCACACACACACACACACTAACAGGACTGACATGACATTTGATTTTACTTTAATGTGTGTATTTTTTTCTTTTTTTGCATTTTTATTTTTCAAAAATAAAAGAGAGAATTAAAAGAGATAGCTAAGCCATGATGATGGCTGTTTGTGACACAGATATAAGGAAGTGCTCACACTTAAAAAAGGGGGGTGGGCTTTCAGCCTTGTGGGCTTACTAGAATTCCTTTGGAAACTTTCTGTGTAGTCATGATTAATAATCTGAGAATATTCCATTACCTACAGGTGAATGTACTTAAAAAAATTATTTTCAAGATTTTATTTATTTATTTGACAGACAGAGAGACAGAAAACACAAGCAGGGGAGAGGGGCAGAGGCAGAGGGAAAAGCAGGCTCCCCACTGAGCCCAATGAAGGGCTTAATCTCAGGACCATGGAATCATAACCTGACCTGAAAGCAGATGCCTAAATAAATGAGCCACCCCAGGGGCACCTGGGTGGCTCAGTGGGTTAAAGCCTCTGCCTTCAGCTCAGGTCGTGATCTCAGGGTCCTGGGATGGAACCCTGCACTGGGCTCTCCGCTCAGCGGGAAGCCTGCTTCCCCCTCTCTCTCTGCCTGCCCCTCTGCCTACTTGTGATCTCTCTCTGTCAAATAAATAAATAAAATCTTAAAAAAAAAAAAAAAGAGCCACCCGGGCACCCCAAGTGAATATACTTTAAAAGACTCTGATAAGACTATATTTTCAAGATAGATAAAAACAAATACCCCAGCATTTCCTATTAGAAGCAGTCATGTCCCACAAAACTAAATATCAAATATTATGTATAAGCTGCATTATCATATCACAGAAGCACCGAATGGTCAGATAAAGTAAAGGGTATGACATCCTACCTACTTTAGAGGTTATGAAACCATTCTGCCACTCCTAGTACAAAGCAATATCCAGTTATTTTTGAAGTATTATGCACAGTACTTCTGAATAACATCTGTTTTTATCTTGAGGTCCTGTGCTCCTCCAGTGGCTTCCCTCTCTAAAGACGTGTATGTTAAACATAAATTATGAAACTTGGAACATATGGACTTATACCATACGGACAATTTATTTTCCCCCTTTTTTGCCTTCTTCATACTTTACATGAATGTCTTATTCTAGAAAAGATTTTATTGCTTGTCCTTTTGGAACTTATTTTTGGGAGGTTTAACACCTATTCACACCCACTTTTACATACCATAGTCATTAAGAATCTGATTACATAAACCTGTCAAACCAAAACTTAACACACACACACATACACACATAGCAAACACTGATTATTGAGTCTGACATCAAATAGACAAAGGAAAGGGAAAACAAATTAGTTCCATATGAGGAAAAAAATTTCTAATTTTTATTTATTTCCAAACAGAATTATCCTCAGATGTGTTCACTGTAGCAAGAGTCGATACAACAATTAAAAATTAGCATAACGAGACACAGATATTTTAGAAAATTTCAAAGATAATATGTCTTATGTTTTTCTATCATAGTAAATACTGCCTTGGTATTCTTGGCATTAGATTCTAATTAAATACCTGTGAGAGAGAGGTCTCTGAATTTTCTTTTTCCCCAGCACTCTGGAGTAAGGCCATTTTAGGATAGACTTTTGCCAATATAAAAATTTTTTTTATACTTTTAAAAACAATCATTGGCCAGTGAATATAATATGTGTGTACTACTTGTACAAATCTGCCCCAACAGAAGTTAATGTTACTAAATACAGTGGTTTCATGAGAAGGAAAGTGATGTATGTATGTATGTATGTATATATTTATCATCAATAAAGCATGACGCAGGGCTAGCTATATTAAAATCTGACTTCTGTTTTCCCAAGATGACTTAAGACTTCATACATTTTATCACCTTTCCAGTTTTATATCACTTTCAGGTAGCTAATATGGACTACTAGTCACTGAGTTTCATGACTTCAATGTAAGATATTGTAATGCAAAAAAACAAAATATAAAAATAACAAAAACAATTACTTTAAAAGACCACTTTACTTTTACCAGTTTTCATGATATTTTATAGTATTTCATTCTCTTGGCCCCAAAAGCTCTTGAAGAAGCTTAATGTGTTTCAGAAGGAAATTTTTTTTGCCATTGAAAAAAATATTTTTTTATGAGACTATCAGAAGGTATATCTCAAGTCCAGAAAAAAATATACTTTTTTTTTCATCTAAAGGGCAATGTCGATCTGAAAATTTTGTCCAAGTTGCACAGCCTTAATGAAGTAGCCTACTAGGAATTCAGTTCATACACACAAACAAATGAACCTGTCCAGACTAATTCCAAGGAACAAGATATTTGGCACATATGCTAATTCCCTAAAAAGACACTGTAATAGAGATGGCTTTGGGGATTTGCAAGGCTCTCTTCCAGCTTCTCCCCCATTCTATCCAAAAGTCTGCATCATTATACTATATCTGCATCAAAACATAAAAAGATGTAAGCTGTGTTAGGTGATGACTAAGAATAATATTAGAAGGAAGAAAGGAAGGAAGGAGGAGAGAAGAGAAGAAAGAAAACTATTAACTAAAATACTATGTAGCATTTAGAAGCCAAGACAATGGCCAGGGAATAGTTCATCAGTCTAAGCAGTGGCCCAGAAAACATAAAAGATGATAGAGAATAAGCCAAAACTATTTATGAGAGTTAGACTGCTACCTAGGGTGAGAACAGCACAGATGGAATTAATGAACAAGGTGCATAATTACCAGATCAAAACATAAGGCTTATTCTAATTTGAGAAAAAAACCTCAAGCAAACCAAAGCAAAAGAGAATAAATTCACATCCAACTTCTACCTATAATCCCACAGGGGGAACCTCCTGTTGACTAACTGCTCAAGAGAGGTATAGGCTCAGACTTCTCCTTATCAAGCAAAACTCCTCTTTTCGACCTGTATCCATTTAACTTTACAACTGTAACATACAGAGCTAAGTATGGTAGGGTGAAAAGACAAATTAAACGTTCCTTCAAGAACACTGCCTCTTTCTTTTCCCTTATTTTCTGCATAATCTTTGGAATAAAACCATTTACCACAGAGTAAATTACTAAGTACATTGACTGTAGTTGAAATCGAAGCCAAGCACAGAAATGATAAATAAAACAGAAGCTATGCTGTTTTCACACTCAGGCTTTCAGAGAACATATACGATTTCACACACCATACTTATTCAGTAATTTCCTTAAAAAGCACTAGCATGCTTTGCATTTTTAAAGCTCCACTTCCAGGTTATTGCCTTCTACAGCACAGTAAGTGTTGACTTAATTTTTTCAAAGAAACATCAACGAGGTCAACAGCCAGCTTTCAAAAGCCATATCCTCCACTCCAATAGGAAAGTCCTACATGTTTGTGACGATAATTTATGCTAGCCTACGTCAAAGGACAAACACAAGAGAAAAAAAGAAAAGAAAAGAAGAAGAGGAAGAGGAGGAGGAAGAAGAGGAGGAGGAAGGAGAGAAAGAAAGAAAGAAAGAAAGAAAGAAAGAAAGAAAGAAAGAAAGAAAGAAAGAAAGAAAGGAGAAAGAAAGAAAGGAAGGAAGGAAGGAAAAATGTTCCACTCACTTTGGTCAGTAGATCTAGGTGAAGGTACTCCAAACAGCTGGGTACTTGATGGCAGAAACCAACAGAGCAGCTACAACATCTCTAAATTTCCTGGGAGTGGGAACTAACCTAACAGTGCCATAAACTGGACTGATGCTGTAAAGTGTGAAGGTGGCTCCCAGCCTCTCTCCTCCCTTTGCTGTAATATTTGAAGCTGGGACTTGGGCAAGCAAACCAAAATGCCTCAAGGTTAGGGAACTGACACATAAGAACAACCGATCACCATCAACTAGGCTTTACATTGTAGCCAATCAGTAATTTCCATCCTTGGCTTCCGCCTTTTCTATACAAAAGCCTCTAGTGGACACCTGTGAGTGGATCTCTTCTAATGGTTCACAGTCTGGTGCTGTTTGATTGGAATCCATTTTTGCTTGAATAAGCCATTAAAATATTTAATGTACCTTAGTTTATCTTTAAACAGATGTAAGCAGAATTTTAAAGAAAAAATGTATGTTTTTAGTAAACGAAAATGACTTTTACGGTTGTTTTTGTGTTAAAGATTCTATTGTATCTTTATTTTATTGTATTGAAATGTGTCAGTGCTTCCGTGGCCAAGCTTGCCTGTTTGGGCACTCTCATAATTCATGTAGCTTACCCTAATGGTCTTGTGGGACTCTTGCTGTCTCCAAGTGCAGGGGTCTTCCCAGCATGCGTTTTGTGATGTTCCAGTTCATTCTTCTGCTTTCTATTTTTGTAGGTGGAATTTGGATAACCAAATATCTTGGCTACAGATAGGTTAGTTTCTCTTCCTTCCCAAACTACCACTCTAATTCACCTGTTGAGTTTGTAAAATCACTGTTTTGAATTTCTGATTGTATCCTAAGGAAGCATATAAAACCATATATATAAACCAAGGAAAACAGCAAATGTTGTGAAATGGTTATTATGGAAGAGTAAATCCATCTGCCTTCTATGATATATTAAGTAATAGAGAATTTCTTTCCCACCTAAATTACTGTTTGCAATTTCTTGACTACTTTTCCATTTCTACTTTGTATTACATATATTTGCACACTAAATTTTAGTCTTTTTAAGGTCAGGAACAGATACTTAATGATTATCTTCTCTTATTAGTTCTAATACAATACTTCAAATGAATATCTGAGAAGTATAAAGTACATGTACTTTGAGACAAAATTCTGTGGCTTTACAAAATGAATTTTAACAAAGTAATACTTTTTTTTTAAGAGTTTATTTATTTGACAGACAGAGATCACAAGTAGGCAGAGAGGCAGGAAGAGAGAGAGAAGGAAACAGGCTCCTCACTAAGCAGAGAGCCCTATGTGGGACTCGATCCCAGGACCCTGGGATCATGACCTGAGCTGAAGGCAGAGGCTTAACCCACTGAGCCACCCAGGTGCCCCAACAAAGTAATAATTTAACAGGATTTAAAAATAAAACCGAAGTACCCGCAAACAAAAACAGGACACTATAAAACACTAACCCTAGTACCTATAAAATTGGTTTTATAAAGAAAACCAATAGCCTCCTGGCTTATGTTTCCTCAAGGCTAGCCTTCTTCTCCAGAGTCAGTTATGTGTCCTTCATTTAACTATGTATGTTTTTAATTCTTTTGGCTTATTTCATATCCAGAAATAATTGTCTTATACTGTATCTTGACATATCAGTTTTATGCTTTTTAAAATTGATCTACTGTCAATGGTCAAAATTGACTTCTCAATAGTTACTTGACTTGACATAATAACATATGTTGATTTATATTATAACAATTCTCTCATTCCTTCCTATCTCAATATAGTTAAATAAGTTCTTTACTTATCTGCCACCTTTTAATTTATATAATATTCTATTTTATTTTATTTAATTTTAATTGTATTTTATTTTAGAGAGAGAGAGCATGAATGAAGAGCATAAAGGGAGAGAGAGGGAGGGGGAAAGAATCTCAAGCAGACTTCATGCCCATCACAGAGCCCCATGAAGGGCTTGATTTCATGATGCTGAGATCATGATCTGAGCTGAAACCAAGAGTCAGATACCCAACTAACTGAGCCACCTAGAGGCCCCTAAGTAATATACTTTAAAGCAAATGAATATCATTATCTTAAAAGTGAAGCACTGTAGCAAAACTTTATTGATGGTGCCTAGCTGCAAAAAAAATCATCCCTTCTGCCTTAAATACAACTCCTCTATTAGGCTCATTATGATTCCAGAAAAAAACCTGAATTTTCTAGAATTCCTTGCAAGAGGGGTGGCTAAGACAATATGAATAAAAACAGTTTGGTGAGGTTTCCAGAAAACATCTTTAAGAGAGCTACCTCAACTGATGGGTATTTTGCCCTCCTTTTCTTCGTTTTCAACTTGTACGTGATGATGACAGCTTATGTGTTGGATAGCCTACACTAATGAGTCCATTCAGGGAGATGCAGAACATATGATAAGCAGGGATGGTACAACCAAAAGAGAAAGAGATTGGGATCTCGGTGGTCTGTGGAACTGCCATACTATACCATGGCTACCTATTTCTGGACATCTTTTGAAAAAGGGAAAAATAATTCATTATGTTATTTATGACAATATTATTCAAGTTTTCAGTCATACCACCCATCTTATATTATTCAACTTGTATGTTGTCATATAGTATATATTAAATAGAAATAGGGAGGGGAATGGACAGAATACTGGGCAGAGAAATTTTGAGAGTGAACCTACCAAGGTAACTAAACATTTCCCTGTGATTTGATTATGTCTTTTTTGTAGCAACATATTCTAATTTTTTATACAAAATTCCTATAGCAGTAGTATTAAGTGAGAAAACTTAAGAAACAGAAGCACTAGGGTGCACAGAGCATCATTCTATTGCAGTGCACAGAGATATGGCAAGCAGGACTGGATATCAGCCTCTGGACATGAAATGCCTTTCACCTGGCTCTTGGGCTTTCAAAACCCAATAGGAAACACTGACTCTTTCCCTGGTGAAATTGAGTACAGGGCACTAAACAGTATGAGATGGGGGCAAGGTCTGATTTAGCCCTTTTGTGCCATCTCAGGTTTCATGTTTGGTGTGAAGAACAGCCTCAGCATCAAGCCTATCAGAACCCATTATCTGAGGTTTACAGTTGCTGTTGAGAGGCATGGTGCAGAAATAAGAATATTTTCTAATTTGTGCTTGTGTTTGGGGAAACACCAGACTCCATCCTGGTAGCACAGATGTTGGATCCAAATATTACTTTTAACCAGGACTGACTTTCTAAGCCAACTACAGAGACACAGCTGAAGAGTGAGATCTCAGCTTGGGGTTATCTTAAACCATGATCCACGGCATGGTCAGACCACTGCTCTTTGAGCAGGGACCCCACAAGTGGTAAATCCAGGGAGATTCACCTTCCTCCTCTGAGGCAGAAATCTGCTAGGTTTGGAGACTCCAAAAGGGGCTGTGCACCACAGATGGAAATGTTTGGTCACAGGTCAGGTGAGCCCGGAGCACGGCCAGAGACCAGGGAGACAGGAGTGATTGACACCTTTTCTCTGACAGTGTACTGAGGAGTGGGGTCTGAGTTCTCAGCTACTCTGGGCTGAAGATTAGGAGGCTGCCATTTTAATTCCTGTCCTCTAGAGCTCTACGGAAAGCTCACAGGAAACAAAAACTCCTGAGATCGAACTCAAGCAGGTTTCTTAGCCTGGCCCCTGGCAAGGGCAGTGCAATTCTGCATCAGGCAAAGACATTTGAAAATCACTACAGCAGGCCCCTCCCCCAGAAGATCAGCAAGAACATCCCAACAAGACCAAGCTCACAGATAAAGGAGAACAGCAGAACTCCAGAGCTAGGGGAAAGCAATGCATGGAATTCATGGCTTTCTCCCCATGATCCTTTATTATGGCAAAGTTGAATTAATTTTTTTTAATTTTATTTTTTTCTTATTCTAATTTTTTAAATTTTCCTCTTTTCTTGTTTAACATTTTTTTAACTAGCTTATCTTATCAATACTTTCCTAATAAAAAAATATTTTTAAGCCTTCATTATTATAGTCATATTTAAACCTTCATTGTATTTAACCTTATTTTTTATACACATATAGGGTTTCTTTTTTTCTAAAAAATTTTGGAAAAAAAAATTGGGGATACAATTTCTTATAATAGGTCAAAATATACCCTAAATCTAGCACACGGCTTTGTTCTAGTCTCCAGTCTGAGCCCAGTCTCTCCACCCCCTTGCTTTTTTTTTTTTTTGTCCTCTTTCTTTTTCTAACCAACTGATTAATCCCTTTTTTAGAATTTTTTTTTAACTTTCATCTTTACAGTTATATTCCATCTCTTCAATGAGTTTACCCTTATTTTTATATATATGCATATTTGTAAAATATGCACCCAGGAATACTATATAATTTTTTCTTTCTTTAAAATTTTGGGAGATAGTTTCTTCTAAGAGATGAAAATATGCTCAAAATCAATTGGGTGGCTCTTTTCTATTCACCAGTCTAATACATACATATATATAGATATACATGTATATATTATTTCTTATTACCCCTTTCTTCCTTTCTTCTCCTCCCAGTTTGGGGTCTCCTCTGATTTGGTTTGTGTACATTTTTCTGGGGTCTTTGCTACCCTTTTAGTATTTTATTCTCTCGTTCATATATTCTTATCTGGATAAAATGACAAGGCAGAAAAATTTACCACAAAAAAAAAAAAGAAAGAAAGAAAGCAAAAGAAAAAGAGGCAGTACGGACAGCAAGGGACCTAATCAATACAGACATTGGTAATATGTCAGATTTAGAGTTCAGAATGATGATTCTCAAGGTACTAGCTGGGTTTGAAAAAGGCATGGAAGATATCAGAGAAATCCTGTCTGGAGAAACAAAATCCCTTTTTGGAGAAATAAAAGAACAAAATCTAACCAAGCTGAAGGTATTAAAAGGTATTAATGAGGTGCAATCAAGAATGGAGACTCTTACTGCTAGGATAAATGAGGCAGAAGAGAGAAATAGTGATATAGAAGACCAAATGATGGAGAATAAAGCTGAGCAAAAGAGAGACAAACAACTACTGGATCACGAGGGGAGAATTCGAGAGATAAGTGATACATAAGGCAAAACAATATTAGAATAATTGGGATTCCAGAAAAAGAAGAAAGAGAGAGAGGAGGAGAAGGTATATTGGAAGAAAATTATAATAGAGAATTTCCCTAGTATGGCAAAGGGAACAAGCATCAAAATCCAGGAGGCACAGAGAACCCTCCGACACTCAAATTCAATAAAAATAGGTCAACACCCCATCATCTAATAGTAAAACTTACTAGTCTTAGTGACAAAGAGAAAATCCAGAAGGTAGCTCAGGACAAGAAGTCTGTAACATAAAATGGTAGAAATGTTAGATTGACAGCAGACTTATTCACAGAGACCTGGCGAGCCAGAAAGGACTCACATGATATATTCAGAGCACTAAATGAGAAAAATATGCAGCCAAGGATACTATATCCAGCTAGGCTGTCATAGTAAATAGAAGGAGAGATAAAAAGCTTCCAGGACAAACAAAAATTAAAAGGATTTTCAAACACCAAAATAGGCCTATAGGAAATATTGAAAGGGGTTCTCTAAGCAAAGAGATAGCCTAAAAGTAGTAGACCAGAAGGGAACAGAGACAATATACAGTAATAGTCACCTCACAGACAATACAATGACACTAAATTCATATCTTTCAATAGTTATTCTAAATGTAAATGAGCTAAATGCATCAAAAGATACATGGTATCAAAATATATGCTGTCTATAAGAAATTTATTTTAGACTGACAGTTTTCTCCAGATTTAAAGTGAGGGGTGAAAAACAATTCACAATGCTAATTAACATCAAAAGAAAGTTGGGGTGGCAATCTTTATAACAAATAAATTGGATTGTAAGCCAAAGATTATAATAAGAGATGAGGAAGGACACTATGTCATACTAATAGTGTTTGTCCAATAAGAAGATCTAACAATTTTAAATATCTATGCCCCTAACATGGGAGCAGCCAACTATATAAACCAATTAATAACAAAATCAAAGAAACGTATCAACAATAATACAAAAATAGTAGGGGACTTTAACATCCCTCTCACTGAAATGGACAGTTCATCTAAGCAAAATGTCAACAAGGAAATAAAGGCCTTAAATGACACACTGGACCAGATGGACATCACAGATATACTCAGAACATTCCATCTCAAAGCACCAGAATACACATTCTTCTCTAGTGGACATGGAATATTCTCCAGAATAGATCACATCCTGGTTCACAAATCAGGTCTCAACCAATACCAACAGTTTCTCCTGAAACTGTTCCAAAAAAATAGAAATGGAAGGAAAACTTCCAAACTCATTTTATGAGGCCAGCATTATCTTGATCACAAAATCAAAAGACCCCACTGAAAAAGAGAATTACAGACTAATATCCTTGATGAACACAGATGCAAAAATTCTTACCAAAATACTAGCCAATAGGAACAATAGTACATTAAAAGGATTATTCACCATGACCAAGTGGGATTTTTTTTCTGGGCTGCAAGGTTGGTACAACATCCAGAAATCAATCAATATGATACAATATATTAATTAAAAAAAAAAACAAGAACCGTATGATATTCTCAATAGATGCTGAAAAAGCATTTGACAAAATACAGCATCCTTTCTTAATCAAAACTCTTCCAAGTGTAGGGATAGAAGGTACATTCCTCAATATCATTAAAGCCATTTGTGAAAAATCCACAGCGAATATCATTTTCAATGAGGAAAAACTGAGATCTTTTCTGCTAAGATCAAGAACCTAGCAGGGATGTCCACTATCACCACTGCTATTCAACATAGTTCTAGAAGTCCTAGCCTCAGCAATCAGACAATAAAAAGAAGTTAAAGACATCCAAATTGGCAAAGAAGAAGTCAAACTCACTCTTGGCAGATGATATGATATTCTATGTGGAAAACTGAAAAGACTCCACTTCAAAACTGCTAAAACTCATACAGAAATTCAGTAAAGTGTCAGAACATAAAGTCAATGCACAGAAATCAGCTGCATTTCTATACACTAATAACAAGACAGAAGAAAGAGAAATTAAGGAGTTGATCCCATTTACAATTGCACCCAAAACCATAAGATGCCAAGGAATAAACCTAACCAAAGAGTTAAGGAATCCGTACTCAGAAAACTATGAAGTACTCATGATTGAAATTGAGGAAGACACAAAGAAATGGAAAAACGTTCTATGCTCATGGATTGGAAAAACAAATACTGTGAAAATGTCTATTCTACCTGTAGCAATCTACACATTAAATGCAATCCCTATCAAAATACCATCCATTTTTTTTAAAGAAATGAAACAAATAATCCTAAAATATATATGGAACCAGAAAAGACCCCAAATAGCTATAGGAATGTTGAAAAAGAAAGCCAAAGTTGGTGGTATCACAATTCCAGACTTCAAGCTCTATTACAAAGCTGTCATCATCAAGACAGTATGGTACTGGCACAAAAACAGACACATAGATCAAGGAAAAGAATAGAGAGCCCAGAAACGGACCCTCAACTCTATGGCCAGCTAATCTTCGGCAAAGCAGGGAAGAATGTCCAATGGAAAAAAGCTTCTTCAACAAATGGTTTTGGGAAAATTGGACAGCCACATGCAGAAAAATGAAATTGGGGGCACCTGGGTGGCTCAGTGGGTTAAGCTACTGCCTTTGGCTCAGGTCATGATCTCAGGGTTCTGGGATCGAGTCCCGCATCAGGCTCTCTGCTCAGCAGGGAGCCTGCTTCCCTCTCTCTCTCTCTCTGCCTGCCTCTCTGTCTACTTGTGATTTCTCTCTGTCAAATAAATAAATAAAGAGACCTGTACCCCTGGGGAAATCATACATTATATGTTAATAAATTAATAAAAAATAAAATAAAATAAAAATCAGTATAAACTTTTTAAAAAGAATTATAAGTAAGAATACATGTTGCTGCTATTTTATTTCCTCCCTCAGATAGAGTTACTGAGGTTTATATTTTTATATTCTTTAAAAAGTCAGATTCTAAATTTAAAAAAAAGTCAAGTTCTCTACTGTTTTAAAAATTTTTATATTTATTTATTTATTTTCCTGTTTTACTTCATTGCATAATTTTTTCCTAAATTTTTAATTTATGCATTGATTTTTCATTCTGAGAGATTTTAAATGAAAAAA